>NC_056745.1:612275689-612333189 GCF_019279795.1 Protopterus annectens
CTGAAGAGACTGTTCAAGCATGGGCAAACTGGAGACACCTGAAGAGACTGTTCAAGCATGGGCAAACTGGAGACACCTGAAGAGACTGTTCAAGCATGGGCAAACTGGAGACACCTGAAGAGACTGTTCAAGCATCGGCAAACTGGAGACACCTGAAGAGACTGTTCAAGCATGGGCAAACTGGAGACACCTGAAGAGACTGTTCAAGCATGGGCAAACTGGAGACACCTGAAGAGACTGTTCAAGCATGGGCAAACTGGAGACACCTGAAGAGACTGTTCAAGCATGGGCAAACTGGAGACACCTGAAGAGACTGTTCAAGCATGGGCAAACTGGAGACACCTGAAGAGACTGTTCAAGCATGGGCAAACTGGAGACACCTGAAGAGACTGTTCAAGCATGGGCAAACTGGAGACACCTGAAGAGACTGTTCAAGCATGGGCAAACTGGAGATACCTGAAGAGACTGTTCAAGCATGGGCAAACTGGAGACACCTGAAGAGACTGTTCAAGCATGGGCAAACTGGAGACACCTGAAGAGACTGTTCAAGCATGGGCAAACTGGAGACACCTGAAGAGACTGTTCAAGCATGGGCAAACTGGAGATACCTGAAGAGACTGTTCAAGCATGGGCAAACTGGAGACACCTGAAGAGACTGTTCAAGCATGGGCAAACTGGAGACACCTGAAGAGACTGTTCAAGCATGGGCAAACTGGAGACACCTGAAGAGACTGTTCAAGCATGGGCAAACTGGAGACACCTGAAGAGACTGTTCAAGCATGGGCAAACTGGAGACACCTGAAGAGACTGTTCAAGCATGGGCAAACTGGAGACACCTGAAGAGACTGTTCAAGCATGGGCAAACTGGAGACACCTGAAGAGACTGTTCAAGCATGGGCAAACTGGAGACACCTGAAGAGACTGTTCAAGCATGGGCAAACTGGAGACACCTGAAGAGACTGTTCAAGCATGGGCAAACTGGAGACACCTGAAGAGACTGTTCAAGCATGGGCAAACTGGAGACACCTGAAGAGACTGTTCAAGCATGGGCAAACTGGAGACACCTGAAGAGACTGTTCAAGCATGGGCAAACTGGAGACACCTGAAGAGACATTCCTGTTTGGTATACTAGTGCAGTGAAGAAAAATCACATTGTGGAATTTAACGATAGACTCACACAACTGGGAAGGTATGGACAATGTGAAGTTTTTAGCATACTTTGTAACATTTCATTTTCAAGTAAATTATTGTACTTAAATGTGGTGTGGGGGAAGCTCTTGTCCTCATTTAATCCAGGGTCTGTCATTTGATTTTAATCTCCTGTCTCATTTCTAGCATATTTCAGCTAGATAAATCATATCCTTTTATCCATTCAGATGAAATACTGACTTTGAGAGGTCTTTGTGGAGGGAGGGGTATGAGTAGACATTTGCATTGTAAGATCACAGTTTTGATTAAAAGAATAAATCACTCCAGCCAATTCTGTAGGTTTGTCGATGAGTCAACAAAGGGCATTTAGGATGTGCAGCAAAGGGAGGTGGATACAGAGCAGAAAAATACTTGATTCTATCAGATACCATCCAAGTGTCACGTGGAATTCTGTCTCCAGTACTGGAAATATTCCTAAAAAGGGATACCCATTTAACCAACAGTATGCAGGAGACAGTAAAGAAGATCGGAGAGGACAGATGGACTGTACAGTCAAGGAAAGCTGCATGTCTTCAGCTTCTAATGTATACAGTGTGCTATCATACCTTAAAATAAATATTTACGGGAAAGGTGTGAAACAACGTGCCTCCTGAGGAAAGAAGGGCAAGGTTCCGCTAATGAATGATGGGCAGAACTAGCTCAGGAATGAACTAAGAAGGCCCCGTTTCTCTGCAATGATAGTGATCTCATAGAACTTGAAGATGAGCTCGGCAGAAAAGTGGAAGATAAACTTGCCAGTTAAAGTGTAACAGAGATGCATATTTAGAAAATTAAGTGAAGAATCACCTCATGTTCCAAGCAACAGCGACAGCAGAAAACCAAGACTAGCAGAAAATGTTTTAATTAACAGAAAACTATCTACATTTGATTACTTCATTCTAGATTTACTCTATTTTTTATCACATATATGTCCATTGTAGTCATTTTACCAGCACAACAGGAACTATAATAATTAATTTCAGCAGAAAAAAAGTTTATTCTTGGTAATGTGACATCTTTGTACTTGTTGGAAAGGAAAGCAGAGGCTGTTAAATAATTCTAGCAGTCCAGAATTAAATCTATTTACGAACCTAATCAGTATATCATACTTTCAACAATAAAAATATCAAACAGGCTTTGTTTTGATAGCAGTTGAACTTTAAGGCTACCATTTCCTACATCTCATGACACCCCTCCCAGTACAAGTTAATGTTATTAATGAAAAACATTTTAGTTATCAGGATTCAAAAAAGCATATTATGGAAAGTACATCATAAACATGCTCCAGTTACATCTTCTTTCCAATCAAATGTATCCATGATCTAAATGTCAGCTATAAAAATAGCTTGCATAAATAAAAGCAGTATTTATTTTTCTGATGTTGGATGCTGCATAGTGGAAATTTGTTCCACTTTTGTATCAAACAGACTGTCATTAGCTGCTGTCACAGGGTGAGCTGTATTGCCTAGAAAAATGTAAACACAATTCTCATAGGGACTTATTTATCATTCTCAAAGCATCCATGTCTTAAATGTTAAACCACTTTCAAATGGTGTGTGCAGTTCAACATTATGGTTTCAAGAAAATAAAATGAGGAGAGATTATACTGATATGTACTCTGGGCCCAGGGAATTGGATGGCAACAATATATCTCAGTTGATACATAGGTGTTACATTTCGTAATAATTTTTTCATCCACTGATTAAAGCGTTTAGAGTTATAAACATTAATTTTATTTAATTTACTCTTTTGTTACCCAGGTAAGTAAACTGGTCATCATGGACACTTATTGGCCACAATTTTTGTAACAAGGTAAGTGGCAAATGCAATATATATGAACGTTTTAGTCTAGCTTGTCAACATTTTTTTGTTGAGGAACTGTTGAATCATGGAAAACCCCATACATACATAGGGATAACATACAAATTCCCAAGAGGCAGTGCCCAGAAATACAGACTGAACTTCCAGCCCTGGAGCTGTGCGGCAGAGATCTTAATGACTTAGCCACTTCCCTGGAAGTATCATGGAACCTGGGAACACAGGTTTTAAGATACACCATGGCTACATTACAACTTGTATATTACTTTCTAAATACTACATTTTGTTCTGACATTTGCCTTCTTACTGATTGCAATCATATTTTATGAATTAAGCTATTAAAAAAATAAACAGGAAAGTATCAGAGTACCAGAAAAAGTAGTGGTCCAATCCTCAATGAAGTGAAACACCACAATGTTTTTTTCAAGACTGTGAAGACCATCTCATATCCATCCAAGTTCCCAGACAATTCCTCAACTTAGGAATATGTCCTTTCCTTAGTGATTGTGTGATCTTAGACTTAGTATATAAAATTAGCAGGAACCCCCCTGCAAAAAACATGATATTAAATTTGTATGGGCCGAAGCTAATCCTCAGAGCATGTGCAGAAGTGTGTCAAAGTTAGTGTAGTCAAAATTAACTAGTTGACATTAGAGTTGTAAAAGTTTAATTGATTTGACTTGGATTACACTCTCTGTCATATATATCTGTATTTATATCTATCTATCTTTATCTATAGCTATATATATATATATATATATATATATATATATATATATATATATATATATATATATATATATAAAATAAAAAGCCTTTAATGAAGGAAGGAAAAAAGAACTAAAAAAATAAATTTCCGATTTGAGTGGTTTCGTTCTTTATCGTTTGAACTCCATCAGAAAACTTGTATTATTCAAATATGAGTCTAAACCTCAAGATGCATGCACTCGAGGCTCTCCTCAGTATGGAGAAAATCGATGTCTGTGCAGTAACAGAAACCTGGTTCAAGGCTCCTGAGAGCACCCCAGCACTACCAGGTTATAACTCATACCATGCATTTCGGCCCCAAAACTCGGACCGAAGCACAAAAGGAGAGGGAGTATCTATATTCATCAAAGATACCTACACGTCCAGGTTAGTGGCACTGCACGAAGCATCGGAAATCATCCATGTGTAACTAACAGTGGGCAAAACTGCCTTTCAGTTTGTAACCTGCTACAGAACACCCTCCCTATTACAGGAACCCCACTTGGCATTCCTGAGAACACTGGTGAATATAAAGGTCTCTCCAAACACTATGTTATTAGGTGACTTCAACTATCCAAACATTGACTGGGAAAACTACTCAAGCCCAAACACCCTCGCCCAACGGTTCTTTGAATTTATAAACTCTAACGCAATGGAACAACTGGTCACCACTCCCACAAGAGGGAACAACATATTGGATCTTGTCATCACCAACATGGGGACTCTATGTTCCACACCAGAGGTAAACCCCTCATTGGTAAGATCAGACCATAAACAAATTTCCCTGGACATCCATATCCCATCCCCACCCCCAGCCAAGGAAATCACTGTAAAGAATTTCTCAAAAGCCAACTTTGCACTTCTCAAGACTGAGGTGGAATACTTCAAATCCCCCGGGCCAGAGGATAATACAGCCCAACCCGCAGAATCCTTTACAAATGCATTCTATGAGCACCTGCAGGAATACATGGATTGTGCTATCCCAAATAAAACCAAGACTCACTCCTCCAAAAACAGGAGACCAGTCTGGTGGACCCCGGCCATAAATAAGCTATACAACAGAAGGATTAAGCTACTACATGACAGAGCAAAATCCCAAAAAGGGAAGGGATCTCTGATCAGTATTAGCAAGAAACTTCGATCCCTCATAAAATCATCAAAGGCCAGTTTTGAAAGAAAAATTGCCCTAGACACTAAAGATAATCACAAGGCCATATTTAGTTATGTCAGGAATATGGGTGGAAACTCCCAGATATGTTCTGAATTGTTGCATAACGGTACAAAATATACCGAACCTACAGACATAGCCAACATCCTGGCAGACAGATTCAGTGCAAACCCCCCCCCCTTTCCCCCCAAAGGAGCAAATGCCTATCCCAACTGAATGTAACCTCCCTGACATCACAGATGCACAGGTGAAAGCTGTCCTCTCCAAAGCAAAAAACACAGCATCTATGGGACCGGACGGTGTCCCAGGCTGTGTCTTACATGAGCTCCAAGAAGAACTGAACCCTCACATTAAGTCACTGTTCAAACTTAGCCTTACTACAGGATATGTACCAAAGAATGGCATACAGCTACAGTTGTCCCACTCCACAAAGGTGGTGCCACAACGGGCCCCAGGAACTATTGCCCCATAAGCCTGACTAGTCTGGTCTGTAAAGCTATGGAGCGTATTATCATGGAACTCATAAACAAAGACATTGGGAGCCTCCAGATACTGGACCCTACCCAATTCAGCTTTGTTAAAGGCAGATCTTGCCTCTTAAACCTAGTTGATTTCTTTGAAACAGTTACCAAAGCCATAGATGAGGCCAAGGTAGTCCACACAGCCTACCTGGACCTTGCAAAAGCCTTTGACACAATACCCCACTTGGGCATCATAAATAAGCTTACCAGCTTAAATATCAACCCCTATATCACAAGATGGGTTGCAAACTGGCTCAGAGATAGAACCCACATGGTCAGAATCGCAGGTGCCATGTCCGAATCCAAACCAGTTACAAGTGGCATCCCACAGGGCTCAGTTCTGGGACCTCTCTTGTTCGGTATATACTTTTATGAGGTTCAGGCTAACATGGGGGGATTATGACTGACAAAGTTTGCAGATGACTGCAAACTGGGGGCCATAATCGAATCTCCAGCTGACACAAACATCCTCCAAAAGGGTCTCATAGAGACGGATGCTTGGTGCCAGAGCCATGGCCTCAAGCTAAATGCTAAAAAATACATAGTCATCCCCTTTGGGAAAAACAAGGTGCCATCAAATTACCACATAGGTGGTAATCCATTAAGTACGAAAGACGTAATTAGAGATTTGGGGACCAACGTAGATAGTATCTCTCCTTTGATAATCACGTTGCCAAAGTGCTTAGAAAGACCTTCTATATAGCCCACCTTATCACGAAAGGGTTCACATCTAGATCAAGAGAGGTCATTGTGCCCCTCTACTCTTCACTCATCAGGCCCATAATTGAATACAATGCCGCTTTTGGGATGTACCTTACCCAACACCTGCAGCAACTGGAGAGACCCCAAAAGTACCTCACCAAGAGGATCATGGGCTACAAACAGATGTCCTATGCAGCTCAACTAAAGAAACTCCAGCTCTGCTCAGTTGCTTACCGCCTACTCAGAGGCGATCTATGCCTGACGTACAAAGCCATGTCAAACCCAGAATTAATGGACATGCTCCACCTCAAAAAATCCAAGTCCCTTAGAGCTACACGGTCTAGGGACTTAAACCACAGCACAAAAATAAATAGGACATGCTGGAGGGACAGATTCATTTCCCAGAGGCTCCCCTCACTCTGGAATAGAATCCCAATTTATGTTAGACACAGCCCCTCGCTGACCCTCTTCAAGCGAAATCTGGACGCATGGATGAGAAATCGCAAATTCACCCCTGGGATCTCTTCTGTGTCCCTGCTAGACAGAGGCACAGTAAACTAATCTTAAAAGGGTACCTTCTGTGACCTACTTTACAGAGGCACAGTAGGCTAATTAAATAGGGAGGCGGAAGCCAAATACACTCTGGCTAGGCTTATAAATGCCCTAGGGCAAATAGCCTAGCATCTACCTATGAACCTAAATCTTTCAGTATTCAAATATGAGACTTATTATTTTTATTATTGTACTTATGTGTGTGTGTGTATAACGCACACACATACCCCCCCACACACATATAGATAGATAGATAGATAGATAGATAGATAGATAGATAGATGATGTCTTTGTGTGTGTGTGTGTGTGTGTGTGTGTGTGTATGTGTGTGTGTGTGTGTGTGTGTGTGTGTGTGTGTGTAAGTGAGCCTTTCTGTTATCCAAAAGTTGAAATATAAGGTTATAACATGTTCACAAGTCCTCTTAAGAAAGGTTTGCAGTATTTTTGCCTGTTAAACTGAACATTATTATAAAAACTATTGCAAACAGCCATACATGTAAATGAGTAATACACATTAAAATGAACCAAATGCAAACATTTTTTTTTTGGAAAAAGAATTTTTTATGTACAACCACCACAAATGTAAACCTCTTTATATTTGAACAGAGAAAGTCAATAAAGTAAAAATTCAAAGGGTATTAATAGACAGAAAAACTGTCTGGTTCACGGAGTAGTCTGAGAAAGGTAGAATGTCCCCAGATTTGTTAAAGGCAATAAAGAATCAACTGGGACAGAGGTGTACAAATTTACAATGTGCTGCACAATAGCAAAAGCCAGAAACTTCAAACTCAGAACAGTGGCTAACACAACAGATGGGACTGAGTATATATTCCATGCCTTAGACATAGGCTAAGAAACCTGACATCAAATACGCTATACTGACTAATACACATTTACCAGTAATACTATAACGTAACTATGACAGACTCAACACAAACCTCACAAGGGAATAGTTTCCTCTGTCAAAACCAGCGTACTGTTCCAGCATGCCAAGTAAGAAACAGTGACCCACATAACATGAAAAGCATTGCTTGCCATGGCATAAAAGGCAGATAAAATATTCTGCATTTTAACATCAAGCACGATTAAAAGTGTGTAAAAAAAAAAAAAAAAAACCAAGAAGTGTATGGTGCGCTGTTAGAATCATTAGTCTGAATACTCACAAAAACCTAGTGCGAAGGTCAGGATCCCTTAAAACATTTACAGATTATTCTTGTAATATATTAACCTCAAGTGCATGCAGTCAGTGAAAAGGAACTCAGCCTTGCATTCACCACTGATGATGATGATGTCGATGAATGAAATGTACTTGAGGTCTGAATGAGAGAGGCTGAGGAATGTGGATATGATATAGTACGTAAACAGTGTGTGAATAATGTATATATGAGACAAGGATGTCCTGTCCCTTAACATCTAGTTTTCTCATGTAGTCTTCAGTTTCCACAGGGACCTTTACCATGGGCTCATGTGTTCCAGATGTATGACCCCCCTCCCCAAATTTGGAACTGAATTTGTCTGCAAACAGGTTTCCTATATCGCCAGGCTCAGTGAACTAGTCGTTACTGCTGCCACATGCACCGAACCTGTTAGCAGATCATTTCAGTGCCAACTTTATCCCCTCATACCCACAATCATCCCACAAAACGTAGTGTCAAACATAACCTCTCCAATTATAACTAGGGAACATGTACTGGCTGTTTTCGCAAAAGCCAAAAATGCATCCTCAATAGGTCCCCATAACATCCTGGGATACCTCCAGAACAGTCTAAAATGCAACTTATCAGGACCACTACTATTTAACTATAGTCTTAAAACAGGCTTTTTGTCATGAGAATAGAAGCCTGTACTGGCCATCCCTCTTCATAAGGACCTTCAACAGATCCTAGAAACTACAGAGCCATTAGTCTGACTAGTCTTATTTGCAAAGCCATGGAAAGCGCCATCATGGAACTTATCAGCAAGGAGATAGGCAATCTCCAGTCACTGGATCCATCCAGGTTTGGCTTTGTCAAGGGACAGTCATGCTTACTGAAGCTGGTGTACTTCTTTGAAAAGGTCACTAAAGCAATGCAAGAGGGGAAAGAGTGCATACTGCCTACCTAGAGCTGGCTAAATCATTTGATACAATATCCTCCTTGGGCATTGCCAACAAACTTACAAAACTAGGCATAAACCCCTTTTATAACATGCTGCATAGTTAGCTGGCTCATGGGGAGGACCAAAGAGATTAGCATTGGTGAGGTCACCTCCACAAAGAGTCTTGTCATCAGTGGAGTCCCTCAGGGCTCTGTACTGGCCCCACTTCTCTTTGGCATATACTTCTCAGAGATCAAAGTCAAAGGCCTCTGGCTGACCAAGTTTGCAGATGATTGCAAACTGGGAGCAGTCATTGAATCCCCACAAGATGAGGACACTCTTCAGTAAGGTCTTACAGACAGACATTTGGTGCCAAAGCCATATCTTAAAACTCAGTGCCAAAAATGCAATATAATAAAGGAGCAAATGCCTATCCCAACTGAATGTAACCTCCCTGACATCACAGATGCACAGGTGAAAGCTGCCCTCTCCAAAGCAAAAAACACAGCATCTATGGGACCGGACGGTGTCCCAGGCTGTATCTTACATGAGCTCCAAGAAGAACTGAACCCTCACATTAAGTCACTGTTCGAACTTAGCCTTACTGCAGGATATGTACCAAAGAATGGTGTACAGCTACAGTTGTCCCACTCCACAAAGGTGGTGCCACAACGGGCCCCGGGAACTATCACCCCATAAGCCTGACTAGTCTGGTCTGTAAAGCTATGGAGCGTATTATCATGGAACTCATAAACAAAGACATTGGGAGCCTCCAGACACTGGACCCTACCCAATTCGGCTTTGTTAAAGGCAGATCTTGCCTCTTAAACCTAGTTGATTTCTTTGAAACAGTTACCAAAGCCATAGATGAGGGCAAGGTAGTCCACACAGCCTACCTGGACCTCGCAAAAGCCTTCGACACAATACCCCACTTGGGCATCATAAATAAGCTTACCAGCTTAAATATCAACCCCTATATCACAAGATGGGTTGCAAACAGGCTCAGAGATAGAACCCACATGGTCAGAATTGCAGGTGCCATGTCTGAATCCAAACCAGTTACAAGTGGCGTCCCACAGGGCTCAGTTCTGGGACCTCTCTTGTTCGGTATATACTTCTCTGAGGTTCAGGCTAACATGGGGGGATTATGACTGACAAAGTTTGCAGATGACTGCAAACTGGGGGACATAATTGAATCTCCAGCTGACACAAGCATCCTCCAAAAGGGTCTCACAGAGACAGATGCTTGGTGCCAGAGCCATGGCCTCAAGCTAAATGCTAAAAAATACATAGTCATCCCCTTTGGGAAAAACAAGGTGCCCACAAATTACCACATGGGTGGTAATCCATTAAGTACGGAAGACGTAATTAGAGATTTGGGGACCAACGTAGATAGTATCTCTCCTTTGATAATCACGTTGCCAAAGTGCTTAGAAAGACCTTCTATATAGCCCACCTTATCACGAAAGGGTTCACATCTAGATCAAGAGAGGTCATTGTGCCCCTCTACTCGTCACTCATCATGCCCATAATTGAATACAATGCCCCTTTTGGGATGTACCTTACCCGACACCTGCAGCAACTGCAGAGACCCCAAAAGTACCTCACCAAGAGGATCATGGGCTACAAACAGATGTCCTATGCAGCTCAACTAAAGAAACTCCAGCTCTACTCAGTTGTTTACCACCTACTCAGAGGTGATCTATGCCTGACATACAAAGCCATGTCAAACCCAGAATTAATGGACATGCTCCACCTCAAAAAATCCAAGTCCCTTAGAGCTACACGGTCCAGGGACTTAAACCACAGCACAAAAATAAATAGGACATGCTGGAGGGACAGATTCATTTCCCAGAGGCTCCCTTCACTCTGGAATAGAATCCCAATTTATGTTAGAGACAGCCCCTCGCTGACCCTCTTCAAGCGAAATCTGGACGCGTGGATGAGAAATCGCAAATTCACCCCTGGGATCTCTTCTGTGTCCCTGCTAGACAGAGGCACAGTAAACTAATCTTAAAAGGGTACCTTCTGTGACCTACTTTACAGAGGCACAGTAGGCTAATTAAATAGGGAGGCGGAAGCCAAATACACTCTGGCTAGGCTTATAAATGCCCTAGGGCAAATAGCCTAGCATCTACCTATGAACCTAAATCTTTCAGTATTCAAATATGAGACTTATTATTTTTATTATTGTACTGTGTAATATATGTGTGTGTGTATAACGCACACACATACCCCCCCACACACATATAGATAGATAGATAGATAGATAGATAGATAGATAGATAGATAGATAGATGATGTCTTTGTGTGCGTGTGTGTGTGTGTGTGTGTGTGTGTGTGTGTGTGTGTGTGTGTGTGTGTGTGTGTGTGTGTGTGTAAGTGAGCCTTTCTGTTCTCCAAAAGTTGAAATATAAGGTTATAGCATGTTCACAAGTTCTCTTAAGAAAGGTTTGCAGTATTTTTGCCTGTTAAACTGAACATTATTATAAAAACTATTGCAAACAGCCATACATGTAAATGAGTAATACACATTAAAATGAACCAAATGCAAACATTTTTTTTTTTGGAAAAATAATTTTTTATGTACAACCACCACAGATGAAAACCTCTTTATATTTGAACATAGAAAGTCAATAAAGTAAAAATTCAAAGGTATTAATAGACAGAGAAACTGTATGGTTCACGGATTAGTCTGAGAAAGGTAGAATGTCCCCAGATTTGTTAAAGGAAATAAAGAATCAACTGGGACAGAGGTGTACAAATTTACAATGTGCTGCACCATAGCAAAAGCCAGAAACTTCAAACTCAGAACAGTGGCTAACACAACAGATGGGACTGAGTATATATGCCACGCCTTAGACATAGGCTAAGAAACCTGACATCAAATATGCTATACTGACTAATACACATTTACCAGTAATACTATAACGTAACTATGACAGACTCAACACAAACCTCACAAGGGAATAGTTTCCTCTGTCAAAACCAGCGTACTGTTCCAGCATGCCAAGTAAGAAACAGTGACCCACATAACATGAAAAGCATTGCTTGCCATGGCATAAAAGGCAGATAAAATATTCTGCATTTTAACATCAAGCACGATTAAAAGTGTGAAAAAAAAAAAAAAACCAAGAAGTGTATGGTGCGCTGTTAGAATCATTAGTCGGAATACTCACAAAAACCTAGTGCGAAGGTCAGGATCCCTTAAAACATTTACAGATCATTCTTGTAATATATTAACCTCAAGTGCATGCAGTCAGTGAAAAGGAACTCAGCCTTGCATTCACCACTGATGATGATGATGTTGATGAATGAAATGTACTTGAGGTCTGAATGAGAGAGGCTGAGGAATGTGGATGTGATATAGTACGTAAACAGTGTGTGTGAATAATGTATATATGAGACAAGGATGTCCTGTCCCTTAACATCTAGTTTTCTCATGTAGTCTTCAGTTTCCACAGGGACCTTTACCATGGACTCATGTGTTCCAGATGTATGACCCCCCCTCCCCAAATTTGGAACTGAATTTGTCTGCAAACAGGTTTACTATATTGCCAGGCTCAGTGAACTAGAAGTTAATGCTGCTACATTCACCGAACCTGTTAGCAGATCATTTCAGTGCCAACTTTATCCCCTCATACCCACAATCATCCCACAAAACGTAGTGTCAAACATAACCTCTCCAATTATAACTAGGGAACATGTACTGGCTGTTTTCGCTAAAGCCAAAAATGCATCCTCAATAGGTCCCCATAACATCCTGGGATGCCTCCAGAACAGTCTAAAATGCAACTTATCAGGACCACTACTATTTAACTATAGTCTTAAAACAGGCTTTTTGTCATGAGAATAGAAGCCTGTACTGGCCATCCCTCTTCATAAGGACCTTCAACAGATCCTAGAAACTACAGAACCATTTGTCTGACTAGTCTTATTTGCAAAGCCATGAAAAGCGCCATCATGGAACATATCAGCAAGGAGATAGGCAATCTCCAGTCACTGGATCCATCCAGGTTTGGCTTTGTCAAGGGACAGTCATGCTTACTGAAGCTGGTGTACTTCTTTGAAAAGGTCACTAAGGCAATGCAAGAAGGGAAAGAGTGCATACTGCCTACCTAGAGCTGGCTAAAGCATTTGATACAATATCCTCCTTGGGCATTGCCAACAAACTTACAAAACTAGGCATAAACCCCTTTTATAACATGCTGCATAGATAGCTGGCTCAATGGGAGGACCAAAGAGATTAGCATTGGTGAGGTCACCTCCACAAAGAGTCTTGTCATCAGTGGAGTCCCTCAGGGCTCTGTACTGGCCCCACTTCTCTTTGGCATATACTTCTCAGAGATCAAAGTCAAAGGCCTCTGGCTGACCAAGTTTGCAGATGATTGCAAACTGGGAGCAGTCATTGAATCCCCACAAGATGAGGACACTCTTCAGTAAGGTCTTACAGACAGACATTTGGTGCCAAAGCCATATCTTAAAACTCAGTGCCAAAAATGCAATATAATACCTTTGGGAAGCTGACCACCCCAGGTAACTGCGTCATCAATAAAACACCCCAAAAAGTTGATTCACTAGTCAGGGATCTGGGAGCTCATGTAGCTAGAAACCTAGCCTTCAACCAGTATATGTCCAAGGTAGTAAGAAAATCCTTCTATGTGCTCAACTTATAAGCAAGAGCATTGCATCAAGGTCCGGAGTGATCATTGTACCACTGTACTTGGCACTCACCAGACTTATCATAGAGTAAAATGCCCCCTTTGGAATGTAGTTGACAAAACATATGCATCAACTGGAGCATCCACAAAGGTTCTTTACAAAAAGGATACAGGGAGTAAATACAATGTCCTACTCTGATCACCTCAAAATCCTGTCTCTTTACTCAGTATCATACGGACTTCTGAGAAGTGATCTTTGTCTGGCATACAAGGCACCCCTGTACCTTGTTTTGATGAACCTTTTGCACATCCACAAAACAAACAGATCAGAACTACTTAATCAAAAGATCTAAATTCTGCTTGTGACATAAATAGACATGTTGGATAGACAGGCATGTTTCTCAGAGAAATTCCCATCCATGTAAAGCAGGGTTCCTCTCAAACTCTATTTAAGTGCAACTTGGACTAAAGGACGAGTAATCCGAAATTCATCTCTAATGGACAAAGTCAATTAGTACAGCACCCCCTATGTAAATCAAATTTGTGGGTCACATTTGGGTTGCATGGCTAGGCTTATAAGGGCCCTTGTGGTTATTAGCCTAGTATACACCTATGAACCTATGAACATTCCCCATCTCCCCCAACACACACACACACACACACACACACACACACACACACACACACACACACACACACACACACACACACACACACACACACACACACACACACACACATTACACACACACACACACAATCATGCACACACAAACACACACACACACACACACACACACACACACACACACACACACGCATGCACACAGCATACACACACACACACACACACACAGACACACACACACACACACACACACACACACACACACACACACACACACACACACACACACACACACACACAAACACACACATATACTAGCTGCCCATTAAACTTCCTGGCAGCCACCTCTAAAACAATTTAATCCAGTGAAAATAATGGGTGAATGTAAGCTTTTGGCCATGTTATTTAACATATCTGGTTTGCTGATTTATGCAGCCAATCAATTCTATGAATCACTCACCTTCATAAATCACTCACCCCAGGCATTTCTGGGTGGCAGAACGTGACTCATTATCATATGCCTCTCACCAGGAATCCCTAATGCAAATTTGTGGAAGGTCGGAGAAACAGCCAGGCATGGGGCTGCGCCTCACCTAAATCACTGTGGTAAGTTTGTCAATGAATTGGAAAGGGCTACCTCAAGCAATAAAGGGGGTTTACTGCTGGTGTTAATATTTGTGAATTCCACGTTAAATCTCTGTAAAGAAGGTGAAACATGGCTAAAGAAGGAAAAAAAGAACAGCAAGACATGTCAGCATAAAGAATTGAAAATTTAAGAAGGTAGTGATTTTCCTGTGCAAATTAAATGTTATTTAAAATAATGAAACAGAAGAGAAGACAACGTTAAATTTCATAAAACTAACAAAATAAGAAATGACTATTGAAACAAGGACCAAAAAAGAACTACTTTTTTCTGAGTAGAAGAACACAGCAAAAGTACACAAAAATTAAGAATGAAAATAAATACTTAAAAAATACTTAAAAACTAAAAATGAAACAGGAACACAAAATAAAATCATATAATGGCAATAAAACATGTCCAGAAAGGATGAGTAGTACAGTGGTTAAGATGTATGCCTTTCAACCGCATGGTGCAAGGTTTGATTCTCACCTATGGGTGTGAGCAATGCTGTGTTTATTCAGATGTGGCTTTATTTGGGTTGTAACCTCATGAACAAATAGTGTCATCTGTGGTTTAACACAGCATTACCCACACCCAACATGACTTACTCTTAAATTAGTTCTGTCTCTCAATCCTCAAATCATGACAGTGGTTGGTAGCTTGAAGTTTTAAGTCTTAATATTAAATATATTACCCATAATTACTTCTTCATCTACAGTTGTTGATAGAACTTTTGGGTGTCTTAAAGAGATAAATATGAGTCAGTTCTTTGTGACTTGAGGCTATAGAAACCACAACTCTGTCAACAATGATGTAAAAACCCTGAAGTTCAGTGTCCATCAAAGCTAGAGCTCATTACAATGGAAATGCTATTTGACAGGATGCATGACCCATCACTGGCACTATGTTGTGCCATGGGAGAGCAGCTGTCTTTCAGGTGAGATGTTAAACTAAGCTGCAGTCTCTCCCTGTTGGTAGATTTGAAGCTCTATAACTTGCCACTCCAGCAGCACTTGTTCTTATCAGTCTAAATTCGTCTTTCTCATTTGTGTAAACAGGTTAATATTTCATATCCTGATTCCCAGCTATTTCTATGTCTTCCCTGATGCTTCTGTGACAACATTATCCTTACCCATACTAATTCTGCTCTTCAGCTTTTTTCTATAAATGTTCCATGTTTCCTTCATGCATGTTCTTGTGAGACCTCTGATTATTCAAAAATAGTGTTGGTTTGGTTGTATGAGTAAACTCAATGGCTTCCTAACTTGAGATAGAAGAATAGCACTTTGCTTTTTTTATCGTACAGATAGAGCCGAACATTTACATCGCCAAATTTCTATAATCACAAAAAAACAGCTTGTTGAACTAAAAAAGAAAGTGAGTAAGGCTGTACTGCAAAGTACTAGCAGCACTACGGCTGAAAAATATATTTGCAGCACAAATAAACAAGCTTCTTGTTACTGTAGTGGTGCTGAGCATTGCCATAGAAAGGCAGTATTGCTGGCTTGAGATGACATTGCTGGATTAATCTGGCAGTTGGTGTTGAGGTTTAAGGCTTAGTTCTTGTGGTATAGGGTTCGATTCCCTCAGTCTTCATTTGCATACTAGCTGACCTTGAACTTAACCAGATGCTGCTCCTGAAAAGTGACTGCGTGTGCAGTGGCTCTACCTAGTTAACATATAGGTGTTACTGTTATTTTTTTTTATAGTATTTTACATGCAGTCCTGTTTGATAAAATGATCACAGTTTGTTTACTATTTACTGATCTATTAATCTATGTATTTTTTGCTTGTGTTTCTTTGCTTGCTGCTGTAGTGCTATATGCCACAGTGAAGAACGCCCCTGAGTGGGTGGAAACAACCCACCAAGCGCGGAAGCCCTTACAAATGCCTTCTATGAACACCTCCAGGACTGCATGGATCAGGCAATCCCAAATAAATCCAAGACTCACATGATAGAACAACAAAAAAAAAAAAAAAAAACCCTGATCATTATTAGTAAAAAAATACGAGCACTCATAAAATCAAACTAGGCCATTTTTGAAGAAAAATTGTGGTTAGAAAGACCTTCTACATTGCCCACCTGATCAGAAGGGATTCACATCCAGATCTAGTGAGGTCATTGTTCTCACCGACATCTGCAATTGGAGAGACCCCAAAAGTTCCTTACCACCAAAAAGGATAAAAGGACAAAAAATCTGTCATATGCTGCCAGATTGAAGAAACTCAGCTCTATTCAGTCACATACCCGCCTGCTCAGAGGTGACATCTGGACAGAGGCACAAACAACCAATGGGCACAGTATTTTTTCATATAAGGTATGTCTCTATATATGCCTCTATATCCATCCAACAAATCATTTGTGATTTATTTATAGATTGATCTATTTAAACATTTATATATTTTTTTGCTTATCTCTGCAACGCATTTATGTCTTTATGTATGCCTCTATGTCCATCCAGTGATAAGATCATATTTTCCCTTTCCTAGGTTGTATTGAGCAACTATATCCATAAATACAGCTCACTCCATATGGAGCAGCCATGCAGCCTTATTTACTTACCTTGCTATTTAAATTATCCGCTTTTTGTTATTATGGTGAGTTGCCAATGTGCATGTTATACTTTCTTTTGTGTAATAAAAAGTCAATTGACTGCTTCTATCTCAGATTAGGAAGTCAAACTCATTACTTTAAAGTCAATATTATTTTTCATTCAAAAACATGCACATTAACGTATTCCTCTTTTTTACATAAACCACACAACATTTTCACACAGCTGTCACTACTGTGGCAATCTTTCTGGATGCTAAATGCATCTTTAGTTTCTTATATTATCTTTTTGTGTACTCAACCTCCTCTCAATGGAAACATTTAGTTTTGCTCACCAAAAAGACAAAACTTTAAACTCCTAATGTCTTATGCAAAATTATTTCATTAAACACAGGAATATGTTTATATAAACTTCAGCCCTAAATATATTATCATTAGCATCCGTTTCTATAATTTGCCTTTTTTTTTGCATACTTCTGCCAGGATTTCAATATATTTTGTTTCCTACTGAAACTAATTAAAAAAAAAAACAAACATTTTATTTAGGACATCCAATGTTCCTGTTGCTGTACTTTATCAATTATTCTTTTTTTCATTAAAATAAGAAAAGTATGTGAATGTGTCCTGCATTAGTATTGCTCTCTTTATATTTTTACTTGTGATTAAGATTACTAGAGCAACTTGATTATGTAACCTCTTTATCTGTGTAATACAATGGAGAAGAGTAGCTATTGGCACAGAATATCAGTTTGATGCAACTTTGGGTTAAAGTTAGTATGACTCAGGTTATTAGATTTGTTTCTGAATATTTAGTGTTTCCTTCTGCTGGTGTTCATAGGTTCATAGGTTGGTACTAGGCTATCAGCCCTAGGGCCTATACAAGCCTAGCCATAACAATTCCCTGGCTATTTATTCCCACATTATTTACTTTCCTGGACCCCTGTCTAGCAGGGCGACTGACGTGATCCCTGGGGTGAATTTCCTTTCTCCCATCCAATCGTCAAGGTTCCTCTTGAAGAGGTCCAAAGAGGCACACTGCTTGACATGTATGGGCAAGCTATTCCAGAGTCTGGGGAGTCTCTGGGTCAGGAACCTATCCCTCCAGCATGTTTTGTTTATTGTGATGACAAGGTTTAGATCCCTGGAGCGTGTAGCTCTGAGGGATTGGGATTTCTTTAAGTGTAGCATGTCCAACAGCTCTGGGTTTGACATGGCCTTGTATGTTAAGCAGAGATCGCCTCTGAGTAGACAATATGCGACAGAGTATAGCTGGAGTTTTTAAGTCGGTCAGCATAGGGCATCTGCTTTAGGCCTGTGATTCTTTTAGTGAGGTATTTCTGAGGCCTTTCCAGTTGTTGCAGATGTCTTGAGAGGTACATACCAAATGGGGCATTGTATTCTATAATGGGTCTAATGAGGGATGAGTACAGTGGGACAATGACCTTCTTTTTTCTGGATGAAAAGCCCTTCGTGATGATGTGTGCCACATAGAAGGATTTCCTGACTGTTGTGGCGATGTGGTTATCAAAGGTGAGACCACTGTCCACCTGTGTCCCTAAGTCTCTTATCACACTTTCTGTGTTTAGTGTACTGCCACCTATATGGTAATTCATGGATACATGTTTTTTCCCAAAGGGGATAACAATACATTTCTTGGCATTGAGCTTGAGCCCATGGCTTTGGCACCAAACATCTGTTTCTGTAAGGCCCTTTTGTAGAGTATCCACATCATTTGGGGATTCAATAATGGCTCCCAGTTTGCAGTCATCTGCAAACTTTGTTAGCCAGAGTCCCTTAGTGTTGACCTGTACTTCAGAGAAGTAGATGCCAAACAAGAGCGGCCCCAGGACTGAACCCTGAGGTACTCCACTTGTCACTTGTCTGGAGCTGGATTTGGAGTCAGCTACTTTTACAGTGTGGGTTCTATCAGTAAGCCATTTAGCAACCCATTGGGTGACATAGGGATTAATGCCCAACTTAGTAAGTTTATCTATGATTCCAGAGTGGGGATGGTGTCAAAGGCCTTGGCAAGGTCTAGATAGGCTGTGTGGACCACCTTACCCTTGTCCATGGCTCTGGAGACTGATTCAAAGAAGTCAATCAGGTTCAGGAGACAAGATCAGCCCTTCACAAACCCAAACTGGGTGGGGTCCAGTGTTTGAAGGTTGCCAATGTCTTTGTTTATAAGTTCCATGATAATACACTCCATGGCCTTGCAGATAAGGCTTGTCAGACTGATGGGACGGTAGTTTCCAGGATCCAAGGTGGATTCCCCCTTGTGGATTGGGATAACTGTAGCTCTGCGCCACTCAGTGGGCACGAAACCTGAGGTGAGGCTATGATTAAACATGACACTTAGGTGAGGTGCCAGTTCATATTGTAGTTCATGTAGCACACAGTCCGGGATGTCATCTGGTCCCATGGATGCTGTATTCTTGGCTTTAGAGAGTGCGTTTTGTACCTGTGTGGCCGTTATTACTGGAATTTGGCAATCTTCCGGTATTGAGATGGGCCATTTAGGGAGTGTGAGGGGGGTGAAGTTGGCACTGAATCGATCTGCCAGGATATTGGCAATATCCTTCAGATCAGTATATTTAATGCCATTCTGTTTTAGCTCAGAGCAGATCTGAGCATTGCCATTTAGATTCTTGACATAGTTATAGAATGCTTTGTGGTTGTCTTTGGAATCTTTGGCAATTTTATTTTCATAACTAGCTTTGGAGGATTTTATGAGACATCTCAGTTTCTTACTGAGGCTAGTAAGGAGTTTTTGCATCCTGGGATTTTCCTCTTTTCTGCAAAAGTTTCTTCCTTTTGTTGTAAAGTTGGTTTATGGCAGGGGACCACCAGATTGGCTTCCTTTTTGGATGAGAGCATTTTGGTTCTATTTGGGATGGCACGATTCATGCATGAGTGGATGTGCTCGTACAGTGCCTTAGTGTAGGATTCAGCAGTTGAACTTTCAGTTCCCGTCTGCATGGGTGTCATGAAGTTTGTCACTTCTGACGAGTAGCATGAAGTTGGCTTTGGAGAAGTTTTTTATGGTGGTTTCTTTACTGGGGGGTGGGGGTGGGATGTGGATGTTAAGGGTGATTAGCTTATGGTCAGACCTGACTAACGAGGGGGTGACCATAGGTATGGAGCATTGATTTCCCATGTTGGTAATGACCAGGTCTAGGATATTGGAGCCCCTGGTGGGACTATGGATTAGTTGATCCAGGGCATTGGAATTTATGAATTCCAAAAACCATTGCGCAAAGGTGTTGGGACATGAGTAGATCTCTTTTGAACTAACAGAAGACAGTCAATTTTAACCTGCCAAAATAAAGGATCTGTTAGATTACACCCGGACCATTTTTCTGCATGCTTAATCATGTTGATGATTTTCCTGATGACTATTTTGTAACCATGGAAAACTTCAACAAAGTGTGACACAAGTGTTATTATTTTTTTTCAACCTATACTCCTAGTGTTAATGTGCTGCCCCAACATCCATGATCTCTACATATACTACCTCTAAGGCCACACCACCTCATAAAAGGGTGAAATAGTTTTCTACTTTTCTCTAGCATGCTCTGCAGAAACAGAACTGCTGCCTAGAGCTTTCCTGGACAATCTTTAGGGGTCCAAGTTTACTTCTCGTAGGAAATTTAATATTACATTTCTTACAAGAAGTAAACTTGGACCCCTAAAAAGGATGAGCTCTACTAAGCCTTCTCAATAAGAAACATCTTTAAAAAATTATCTTTAAAGTGATTACATATAGCTTACACTTACCCCCAAAGATGGACCAGTTTTAAACTAATATGGATGTTATACAAGATGTTACACAAGACAACTGTGAAAAAAAATGCAACTCTTGAAACCCACTGAAAATCAGTCACTGACCTTAATGGCAGATTAAAAGAGGGGTAAAATCAAACTAGATTTCTTTTGAAACACAATGCATGTATATATTTATAAACTTGAATAATCACACACAGAGAAAAGTGAGGAATAATCTGAGAAATTATAGTTATCAGAGAAAATGGAAAGTCTATGATAAAGTTTCTAGCCACCTTGCTTCCAGAAATCTTAAATCTGTGAGAAATACTTTAATCTGGTATTGGGAAAGCACATGGATCATTAGTGAAATCTTCTAAAAATAATGTTCTCTACCATGTTCTATAACTGGTAAGTTTATTTCTTATCTGGTTAAATAACTTATTTTAAGAACTGCACAATCCAAACCAGAAGTTAAATGTTACAATAACTTAACCAGGTTTTATAATTATTTTCTGCTAAAATTAAGGACAAGAGGAAAGCTTAGTGGCCACAGGATAAAGGTGTTAAAAAGAAAAACATAAATACTTACTTTCATTATCCTGCTAGAATAAAAATGGTTCTACCAAATGAAACACAAACATTTACCTCATTGGAAGAATCTAATTACTAAGTCCAGAGTAATAACCCAGTTCTTAACTGTGAAAACATAGACTATAGCTATAGTTTTTAAATAGACACTCTTAAAATATAACTTTAGTTGAAACACAAAAGAAGCAGTTTTACAAGGAATATACATTTATTAAAATACAATGAAAAAGAAAGCTTAAATAATTTAGCTAGGATTTAGTAACTGGTAAATGCAGGAGCATAAGTGTTTCATTTTTTAAAATGCTTGAACTAGTTGGTATAACAGATATTTTGTCATACATTTAAACTTGCAGTCTCAGGATACCTATAGGAACACCTTCAAAAACAAATGAAGGTAGTTCAATCTAATATGTATAATATATGTTTTAAATGCCTGAGATAGCATGCATTTAGTAATACAATTTTTCTTTTAAAATTTATTTTGGCATTATAACATGTTTCATACATATAAACTATAGTCAATAAACAGAAAAGCATTAGGAAGTGAAGTTACATATTTATAGGATATGTTACATATTTATTAACATTTCTGTTATTATATTATCTGTTTTTTGAAGTGTTTCTGGTTTAACCATTATATTTAACAAAGAAAACTACTGAATCTTTTAGTGTAAAAACCTTCTGATTTTGGTACTTTATATGCACAAGCTACTTCTCTCTGGTGTTTTTTTGAAGGGTTCACAATCGACTGACTCATAGAGTGGTGAATAGAGTTTCATTTTTTTTTTTTTTGCAAAGGTGGAATCAACTGAAGTAGGGCAGCACAGTGGCGCAAGGGATACTATTGTTGCCTCACAGCACAAGGCTCCCCTTGTTCGAATGTTGGCTGGGTGCCTTCTATGTAGAGTGTGCTTGGCCTCCCTGTATTTGTGTGGGTTTCCTCTGGGTGCTCCGGTTTCCACCCACCTTCTAAAGATATACAGTAGGTGGACTGGGCACTCTAAATTGGCTATAGGTGTGAGTTTAAGTGTGTGGTGTGGAAGAACTACTGTGGAAGGGTTAGCCACCTAGCAGTGTAATCCTTGGCTCTAGGTGACTGTCACTGTTGAAATGACACCCCAACACCATGAAAGAGGGGGTTGTGGATGGATGTGGAGTCACTGAAGAGCACAATAGCTCAAAAGTGACTAAAGTTAAGGCATTACTTGACCGGTGCTGTTGTCCTCATAATGAAAAACTTTGTTTTGTAAAGATCAAAGCATATATCAACAGTTGTGTAGATGTGAATGACACAGCGAGAGATGCAAATCAGTGGGATTTCATTTTAGAACTCATTTGTATATGACAAACAAGTCAGTATTTTGGCACATCATAAAAAATTAATAGTGACTAAAAGTAAAAGGGACATCTGAGACATTCAGATAATAAATATTTTCTGACGTCCTTTTGCAAGATGTTGTAATCTTTGGGAAGAATGATTCAAGTATACTGTTAGAGAGGTGAGTGTTCCATACAAAAAGATGCATTGACAGGGAAAATGTTGTGATCACTTATTTGAGTTGTATCTTCTGTGTGATGATGGACTAAGAAATTTAACATATTATATAGTATCCTCCCAAAAGATAAAAGTGGAGATTTTCACATGTTCATCAAATCACTGTTTATTGGAAATTAAAAGTTACTGGCTTCCTGTTATAGCAGCTCTATTGTGTAATACAAATTGATGTAAACTGAATCTTTTTTATGAATTGCTGTTGGAATATACACTTAATAATAATAATGAAGTATACAGAGTATCTGCTGAAGACTTAAACCTATGTAATAGTTAATGACTGTAAAAACATATAAAGTAATGTAGCATTTTCAGGTTATAAACATTTTTGTTGTGTTGGAATATAAAAGATGTACAATCTATGTGAATATGCTTTGAAGGATGACTAAGGCTGACAAGATTTATGTACATATATTATACATGTGGTATTATCTGAAAAAGTAAGAAGGGAAGGTTGCAATAAGAAGAGTTTCTGTTTCCGTTCTTCCTTCCTGTAATCTTCTTCCTCTTTTTTTCCTTTGTTATTATAATAATTTTTTTCTCTCAGCAGTACAATCAGAAGACATTTCAAACTTAGGATAGCTGTACAATGGTTATGCAATTGCTGGACAGACTGTGTGAATAGTTTGATTATTTATTTATTCTTATTATTTTTATTTTACATTTGTTGACTGTGTTATTCCGACTGAGCTGAAAAGCCCTTTTTCAGTGGAGGCCTGGAAGGAAAGCTCCAATACATTATATAATAAAGAGAGCAGAAGCAATTTACCAAAAAGGTTAACAAAAATGATTTACCAATCATGGTTTAAAAGATGGCAATGAAAATAAAGACATATTTATACAGTTGTTTAACAATAAATTCATTACAACATATGTTACTATCAGGTGTAGACAGAGGAGATAAATGAGAGAAGAGTTGGACTAAGACATAGAAGGTTTGTGGTTTAAAAGTGTCAGGTATTAGACTCATAAGGAGGGGTAGAGGGGTAGAGGGTGATTAAGATCACTAAAGAGGCTATGATTATGTGTTCTCCATGGTGGCCTTGGCAAATGCCTGTTATGTAGATATGTGTAACAGTTTCTTTAAATTGTTTTATGTATATTTGCTTGTCTGTTTTTCTTTAATTTATGGCATGTCACCTTATATACTGACACAAATAACACTTTATGTAGTCAAAATAATTAAACATATGTTAGAAATGTTCAGAATTATAAAGATATTAGAAAAATATAATTAAAATGGCAATATTAAAACTTTTATAGTTATATAGCAATATGTTAGTGGTAATTAAAGGAGTGAACTAATTAAATAACTTTTGATGACCAATACTGATACTATCTTTCACAAGGAACATATTTTTTTTTAGAAACAGAAACTGATATTTGGATTTACAAATTTGACAGTATTGGTCACCTCTTCTTCCAAAGGAAAATGACAAGGAACTTTATTCTACAGAGAAATAGTCCACTGGTACCAAAACATTCTTATAATGACAATACATTGAATGTCTGCTATGGTAAATACTGAATATCAGATCAGATATACATTTAATATTAATAGAGAGTAACCTGATTGCAAGACTTGGAATAAAGTTTTTGCTAAGAAGCAATGATATATACTAGTAAGAAAGTTAAGGACAACTTAATTCTGAGAAAACATTTTAGTTGTATATTAATTAAACCAGATATTAGTGTAATTGGAGAACTAAAAGTTTCAGCTTCTGTGAAGGCTTTAAAGAATTTGATGAGTTTATTAAGTTTAATGACAAATGATCCTGCAGAACCCAATTCTCTTTTTGTACTTATTATTCATATGTTTTTGGGATCAAAATTATTAGAATTTATATGGCTAATGAATTCATCTCCATGACTGATTCTTTTAAAATACTTGCATGCTCTTTATCAGATCATAAAGTCTTAACGTTTAACTTAACTATGAACTATATATGTTATCTTAATTAAGTGAATTTCCCTCATATTTAAACTAATTTAAAACATTCAATTAATGATAAAAATGGATTGATCTTGGTGAAGGAATAAAATAAAAATCGGACTGTGAACGGATTAAAATACAAATTTTATGATATCCATAAGGATGTTAATTAAAATTCAGAAGAAGCCTATTACGCCTTACTTTTCTGAATGTTTAAGTATAACAATTAATGTTTATGAAAAATGAAATGGATACTATCTAAATGACAGCAAAATTAACAATTAATAATAAACTCTGAACTTAATTGGAACTGTCATTGGATAAACATAAGAAACTTACTCTTTGATAATATGATTTTGTATGTAAATGGAGTTACTTTAGATTGCAGTTTTCATTAAATTTATCTTGAGTATTATTTAAAAGAAAGGTGCACCTTACAAATAGTTTATAGAGTATTTAGTCTATTCATTTTATGTTACCATTGTTAGTCAAAGTTGAGATAGTGGAATATTAATATCTCAATTAGTTGCAACTGCAATTATTATTCATAATATTGTTTTTAAATGTTATTATATTATAAAGGTTTATTTAATCCACCACAGCCAAGAAAACAATTAATGAAAAATGTAAATGAAGAAGATGGCATGAAACTATCAATTTGCAAGTTAAACTCTGTCACACGGAATGATATTGGCATTTCTGTTAAATCAAATAATTGCAAAATGGACTCTCTACTGATGGAAAGACTTTTCAATTATTTAGATATCAGTGGTACACTGGGCTCAAGGTGACATAGATTCACAACACAAGGGCCATGCCAGACAAGCGTATATGACCATACAATTAGGATGTTATGGGGCAGTACACATTGTTCATGAAAAAGTTTTAAAGACTTAGATTGAGTTCTACAGTGTTAGTTTGGGTAAAACAGTATCATTATAATTTATTGAATCAATTCAAATGAAAATAGAGTGACATGTGGAGCCTTACATGGGTCATTACCAAGGATAATCATTTTCAAAGTTTTCATAAATGAAACTTCAGAAGAAGCAGAAGGAAATGATTGTGTTTTTTTTTCCAATTCCCAGAGTTATACAATAGGGTCGCTGTAGAAGAAGTTAAAGAGAGGATGACCAGTCTATTCATAATATTAAATAAGTGATGCAATATGCTGTAGCTTAAATTCAGTACAGGAATGCAAAGTAATACATTTAACAAAAAAAAAATCAGTGAGGAGATGAATGTTAATGATTTCATTTTATTTATTTTATTTGTTAACCAAGATAGTAAACTAATTCAAAGTGGACCCATTGAAGACACAGCCTGAACTTTATAACATAAAGAAATAGATAGATTTGCATTTCAAGAGATAAATAGTAACAGTTTCAGGTGAGGTAAAGTTGTTTCTAAGCAGAGTAAAAAAAACATCACAAACTGAAAGAAATATCTACAGTATATATGTATAAATGAGGAAATAAGGAATTCCATAATAACAATGTAGGGATATAAGATATGCTGTACTACACAACTTTCACAAGTCCTAGTCTAAAACAGGGAGTAGATTAATAGGGAGAAATAGTACTATGGAAAAAGTTGCATGGTAGTAACAGATTTAGCCGATGAAGAAGGAGAATACATCAAAGAAAGAAAAGTATGTTTAAAATGTCATGAAAAGGAATCTCTGGAAGTAGCAGACAGATTATTTTGAGTCATTGGTTGATGTTTCAAACAAGTGCATCAAATGAGTCTGAATTTTGGGCATTCAGAATTGTTCTTGATATCACTAGGAAGTGCTTCTTGTAATTTAAGCCCAAGGAATGTTAATGCATAGTCAGTAGATAAAAGTGGGCCTAGTAAGTAAAAGGGTACTGTTAACCTTGCAATTAATCTGACACAAGGTATTCTTACAGCTAATCTGTTGTTTAATAGTGCAGCATCATGACAGCAAATTATTTTAACTAGGCAGAGGACAGTGATACCATGGTGTTCAGTTTAAGTGTCTGATTCTGTTGGACCAATCTGGAAATCATAATTGTATATGATACATATTGAATGGTTTATATACCAAACAATTAGTGTAAAATAAGTCACACTGCTGCTGCACAGACCAAATCCACTTTATTGTTGTATGAATCCACAACAACACAGAAATTTTCACAACAAACACGAAGAACTCTATAGCTAAAACTGCACACACAGATTAGCACACACAGATTGAGCGCTTTCTTCCCTTCAAACAGGGACTTCATCAGAATCTGGTGTCCAATTGCCTCATTTCCCTTAAATAACCAGCAATTAAAGGCAACACCTCATAAATTAACACATCTTTAAACCTCCTCCAATAAATATACCCATCACTCTAGACAAGTACTGAACACATACACAACTTTTCCCTAATATCTGTTAAAAATAAATCTATAAAAATACTTTTAACAAATATTAAAAACAACATCTAAAACATATGTAAAATATATAACGAATATACAAAATATACTCAAATATACTCAAAAGGAACATTTTAAAGGGACAAATGATTAGAATGGCAAGAATGATCTCAGATGACAAAGAATTTATTGAAGAGATTGAACATGTTGGCAAATTGTTCCAGGAGAGAGGATACCCCCCAGAATTAATATGTGATGTAATTAATCAAATACAAGAAGGGAGATGTAATGAAAGAAAGTATACCCCCCTTTTAGTTAAGAACATAAACACCAATACGAATAGTAGCAATGAAAATGGGTTAGAAGACAACACTGTCAATGGTAATATGAATAGTTATAGTAATAAAAACAAAAATAAAAACAAAAACAGTTTCAATGGAATGCCATACCTTACCCTTACATACCACCAGGGAATAGGTTGGTTAAGAAAATGTATTAATGAGACTTGGGAGATGTTTAGGGACATGTCGTTTAAAACTGATGTATTTAAAATGGATATACAATATAGTTACAGAAGGAACATGAATATTAAGAATATATTAGAGAGAAAAAAGGTTAAAATCCAAAGTACTAGTAAAACATGTGGGACTTTCAAGTGTGGTAGGTGCGCACAGTGTGCATTTATATCTGGACAAAAAGAGTTAAGATTACCCAGTCTTAGAATGAGTTTAATAGCCAAGGACTACAGTAGCTGTTACACCAAAGGAGTGGTGTACCTTGCATATTGCAAAGTCTGTTGGAGTTATTATGTGGGTAAAACTGAAAGGCACTTAAGATCCAGAATTTGTGAACACGTGAGGGATATTAACAAGCAAAATGAAAATAACGCCTTGTATAGACACGTGTTAATTTGTAAAACAGCTGATTTTAAATTCTGGGTTATAGAGGTGGTCAAGTGTCCTGATAGGGGTGGAGATTGGGAAACGCAACTAGAGTTTAAAGAAATGATGTGGCAACTTAGACTGGATTCTTGTTGTGGGAAGGGTCTAAATGACCACATCTCCATCACCCCAGCATTGAAAATGTTTGCAGCAGACCCAAAAAACTTAAACATTAATATGGATGGCCACAGTGAACAAGTAATTTTTAATAATTTATTTATTTATTTATATGTTCCTTGTACTTTTGCATTCATGACTATCATCAAATTATATATCACATATATATATATATATATATATATATATATATATATATATATATATATACGTATTTTTTATATATACATATACTAGTTTATTATCATATATATATTTTTTATATTTATAAATATTGATATATTTTCTTAGATTTTATGTATTATTATACACTACTATTTATTTATTTATTCATCATTGATTACTATTTATTTATTTATTTATTATCTTGTACTTATATACAAAACATTCATACATGGTTTTAGAATATAAATATATATATATTTTCTATTTCATTTTACTACAATGTAGTTTTATGTAGTACTATGGTATTTCATTTAGTAACCTCGGTTTGTTTTTCTTATAGTGATTCTTTTTGTATTGTGATGTATTCAAAGGCATTAGTAACTCATTGGCCCTTTAAGATAGGCAATTATTCAATTCAAAAAGATCCTGGTTAATTAGTGTTTTATGTATAAAATGAGTGGTTTGTTTTATTTCATGGATTCTGATGAAGTCTCCGATTTGGAGACGAAAGCGCTCAATCCATGAATTTCATATGAATTTTATACAACTATTTCTTTAGTTCAGTGTTTTTTCTACTCTGTGGATTTATTCAATAAACTTTTGGGTGACTTTGTGGCAGTATCGTGTGGAATTACTGAAGATCTCCTTTATTGTTTACCAGATCACATTTTTTTGGATTTTTGTGTTGAATTTGGTTACCAGTGATTTTTGTTGTGTGTTTTTTGCGAATCAGAAACGAGGAGCCTCAGAATGGACAGTAACAGTCTTTTATCCGAGCTCATCAGGGTTATCCAAACCCATTCTCAAAACGACCCAGTACCCAGTGGGTCTGACACTGGCATTCTGTGTGCACAGAGTAGGCCCAAGCGGACAGGCACGAATACGATGACGTCAGACGCTGGAGGAGATCGAGGAGCAAGGGAGCAGATACCTGATTTTGGGTGTAGATTTGCTAATGGCGTTTCGCAAAACAGATGCAATGGTACTAATGACTTTGAACAGCAGGAGATACCAGATAAATACAAGAACTTGGATTTTCAGACTTGGTTCAACTGCTCGTTTAACATTAACCACTGAGACGCCAGGAACAAGAATGGCGGAGGTACTACCTACAAGAATTTGTGTAAGACTTTTAAGATTAAATTAAACAAGTACAAAGCTTTGGGTATTGAGAACTGGTATTTTTAGAAGTGTGTGGATGAGAGAATTGTACCCAAAGGGTTAAGGCTCAACAAATTTCCCAATAACGCCAACGATGACAGAGACTTTTTAAAAATTATTTGTGACATTTTAAACAACTGTGGGTTAGCGATTTTGAAAGAAATGATTAAATGGAATAGTAAAAGGATGGAAGTTCTTAAAAATGAAATTGATGTTTTGCATGAACGTATTAGTTCTGACCTGATATTTTCAGTTAATGAACATAAAAATGTTTACTTGAGAGTGTTACAGGATGTTGATCACACCACTAACACTAACATTAGTAGAAAACAGGTGAAGTTGGAAAGAGATTTGACTGAATATGAAAAGGGTACAGCATACAGTGTTTCATCCAATAAGGACGGTAATTATAATAGATACTACAATGATTACAAAAATAACTTAAACAATAGGAGGAACTGGAAGGATAGATATTATAGTAGATACCCCACACAAGCTTATGTGGTTGACAAAAGGGGAAGATACAAGCAGGACTATTTTGAAGGGGATCAATAGCAACATGGGCATTTTGAGGGTGACCTGCATGAGGGGGAGCAATATTATACAGAGTGTGGGGATAGTACCAATCATCCAAAAGACAATGACATCCCTTTAGAGGAACCCAGGAGATCGGAGAGATTATGGAATCGGGTTCAACAACCCACCTATGCGCAGGCGATGGGGAACAGCAATATCCAATACAGGGGGAGGTCCAACAGATAATCAATGAAGGACAGATAATCAATGAAGGACCCATAAGTGATTCTATGGTTTATGAAATTGGAACTGAGGTAAATTTAGATGTAGTAAGACAGAACAATAAAATTATTTTAACTAGTAAGAATTTTAACATTTTTAATTATACTGATTTACAAATCAATGATGAATACTTTAATTTATTTATCAAAGGTTTCACCTTTGTACCTAAGAAAATTTCGAATATTGAAAATATTTTATTGGATATTAAATTATTTACTAGAAAATTGAATTTTATGCATATATACAAGGATATGAATTGTTTAAGTAAAGATACAACACTGAAGAGAACAAGCACATTTAATCCCCCTTTGCATCATGAAATCTTGAATTTTGAGAAATGTGTAACCAACAGAATTTGCATGTCCTATCAATTTAACAAATAAACGGGGAGTAATTTAACAGAAGTTGAACTTAAATTGCTAAAGGAGCTCAGTGGTAATGAAAAAATTAGAGCCATGAAACTGGACAAGGGTGGGGGTGTCGTGCTTATGGACCAATGGGATTATACTACAAAAATGATGGACATTCTAGATAATGAGACCAAATACAATACAGTCTCGAAGAATGAAATATATATATCATATAGACAGATTGATATTATACTGGATGACAATTTGATGCAGGGTTTGATTGACCTTGATTTGTATAATTTCCTTAAAGTTCATAAACGGGTGATACCCGGTATTTTTGGTATACCCAAGGTCCACAAGTCTACAGACGACCCCCCTATGAGACTCATTGTTTCATCTCAAGGATCTAAAACCCAACCTTTGGCAGTGTATGTTGATTTTAAGTTAAAAAAGTTTTATGAAAAATACTGTCACATTTTAGTTGATTCATGGGATTTTTTTGATAAAGATGGGTGGGTGCCCATACAGTGACAATAGCATTTTCATTACCATTGATGTTAAGGACTTGTTTTCAGTTATACCCCAAGAACTGGGGATGGTATGGTTTGAGGACATGTTATTGGAAATGCATTTTTTAAATAATGACAAATTCAAGTTGGTACTTGAAAATATGGAGTTAGTTTTAAGATATAACTACCTTTATTTTCAGGGGGAATACTTTCATCAAAAAGAGGGGGTAGCAATGGGCTCTGCCTGTGCGCCGATATATGCAAACATTATTATGTTGTGCTGGGAGATTAGATATATTTTTTTCATCCGACTACTATATGTATTTGGCTAAATACTATAGATTTTTGGATGACATTTTTGTCGTATGGAATGGGCCAGTTAGTAAGATTGATGAATTTGTGAAATATATTAACCAGACTACCACCTTTTTAGAATTCACACATGAAATTGGATTAGATTTTATACATTATTTGGATGTGAGGTTGGACAAGGATTATTCAAATAAGTGTTTTAAATCTAATATTTATAGGAAAAAACATTTCTCCAACGCTTATTTACATTTTGACAGTGACCATTCATACGTACTCAAAAGGAACATTTTAAAGGGACAAATGATTAGATCGGCAAGAATGATCTCAGATGACAAAGAATTTATTGAAGAGATTGAACATGTTGGCAAATTGTTCCAGGAGAGAGGATACCCCCCAGAATTAATATGTGGTGTAATTAATCAAATACAAGAAGGGAGATGTAATGAAAGAAAGTATACCCCCCTTTTAGTTAAGAACATAAACACCAATATGAATAGTAGCAATGAAAATGGGTTAGAAGACAACACTGTCAATGGTAATATGAATAGTTATAGTAATAAAAACAAAAATAAAAACAAAAACAGTTTCAATGGAATGCCATACCTTACCCTTACATACCACCAGGGAATAGGTTGGTTAAGAAAATGTATTAATGAGACTTGGGAGATGTTTAGGGACATGTCATTTAAAACTTGATGTATTTAAAATGGATATACAATATAGTTACAGAAGAAACATGAATATTAAGAATATATTAGAGAGAAAAAAGGTTAACATCCAAAGTACTAGTAAAAAATGTGGGACTTTCAAGTGTGGTAGGTGCGCACAGTGTGCATTTATAGCTGGACAAAAAGAATTAATATTACCCAGTCTTAGAATGAGTTTAATAACCAAGGACTACAGTAGCTGTTACACCAAAGGAGTGGTGTACCTTGCATATTGCAAAGTCTGTTGGAGTTATTATGTGGGTAAAACTGAAAGGCACTTAAGATCCAGAATTTATGAACACGTGAGGGATATTAACAAACAAAATGAAAATAACGCCTTGTATAGACATGTGTTAATTTGTAAAACAGCTGATTTTAAATTCTGGGTTATAGAGGTGGTCAAGTGTCCTGATAGGGGTGGAGATTGGGAAATGCAACTAGAGTTTAAAGAAATGATGTGGCAACTTAGACTGGATTCTTGTTGTGGGAAGGGTCTACATGACCACATCTCCATCACCCCAGCACTGAAAATGTTTGCAGCAGACCCAAAAAAACATAAACATTAATATGGATGGCCACAGTGAACAAGTAATTTTTAATAATTTATTTATTTATTTATATGTTCCTTGTACTTTTGCATTCATGACTATCATCAAATTATATATCACACACACACACACACATATATATATATATATATATATATATACGTATTTTTTATATATACATATACTAGTTTATTATCATATATATATTTTTTATATTTATAAATATTGATATATTATATTTTCTTAGTTAGATTTTATGTATTATTATACACTATTTATTTATTTATTCATCATTGATTACTATTTATTTATTTATTTATTTATTATCTTGTACTTATATACAAAACATTCATACATGGTTTTAAAATATAAATGTATATATATATATATATATATATATATATATATATATATATTTTCTATTTCATTTTACTACAATGTACTTTTATGTAGTACTATGGTATTTCATTTAGTAACCTCGGTTTGTTTTTCTTATAGTGATGCTTTTTGTATTGTGATGTATTCAAAGGCATTAGTAACTCATTGGCCCTTTAAGATAGGCAATTATTCAATTCAAAAAGATCCTGGTTAATTAGTGTTTTATGTATAAAATGAGTGGTTTGTTTTATTTCATGGATTCTGATGAAGTCTCCGAATTGGAGACGAAAGCGCTCAATCCATGAATTTTATATGAATTTTATACAACTATTTCTTTAGTTCAGTGTTTTTTCTACTCTGTGGATTTATTCAATAAACTTTTGGGTGACTTTGCGGCAGTATCGTGTGGAATTACTGAAGATCTCCTTTATTGTTTACCGGATCGCATTTTTTTGGATATGTAAAATATATAATGAATATACAAAAAAATGTAAACATTATAAAACATGGCTACATCAAACAGCTAGCTTTCCTATTTAAAATAGGCTTAATTGAAATCATTTCATTAAGTCCTGGACTTTGGCTTGCTTGTAATTTAATCTGCCATCTGACCTCTTTTTCTTCTATGTAGCTTTTAAAATCTCCACCTCTAGGGTTTGCCAAAACCTTCTCCAGGATGGCAAATTTAAAACCGAAGAAAGTGAGACAACTAGACAACAACAGGGCATTATTATTATTGCTGGTGTAAATTTGGAACATGTGTTCATATATCCTGTCCCCTAATCTTCTTTCAGTTTTACCAACATAAAAACTGGGACAGGATGAACACATGGCCATATATATCACACCTTTACTCTGGCAATTACCATGACTGAACTTTATCTTGGTTTTCAACATGTTTCCAAGTGTAACATTATCTTCAGTATATATATGCTTACACTGGTAGCAGTTCCCACATTTTTTGTACCATATTTATCAGTCCTTTTTGGGACATTTTCAAAGTTTTTCTTAAGGTTTACTCCAGTCATAAAAAGAAAAATTAGGTCTAACACCCACTACTGATCACAACTTTGAATTGTTCCATAAAATAGCCCAATTATTTTCAACAAACTTTTTCAGCTCATTTGCCTTGTTACAAAAAGGGACCACCATAGGTCTTTCAAATTCTTTATTCACTCCGCCATCTACTTGTACATCATTTCTAATACCTTCAGGTCTACCCAACAGAGGTTTATATTTCTTCCCCCACTCTTTCCTAACATAATCAAGATTTTCTTGAATAATCTTATTGGGGTACCCCCTTTCTTTAAATAAAGTAACTACTTTTTGTAATTCACTTTCTGTATCTTCAAAATGGGATGTCATTCTGGCCACCCAAATGAGTTGTCCCTTAATAATTTTCTTTTTTCTGATGTGTTGGTTGATTACTGGAGTACTCTAAATACGAATTACTGAAGGTGGCCTTCCTAAAAAACCTTAGATCTAAAATTATTGTTTTCCTTTAAAATATAAATATCCAAATAACTGATACCCCTCTCATTGTATCCAAAAGCAAATTTAAAAAATTCTATGGTACCATTCAAATATTCAAATAGTCCCTAAGGGACTTAGAGTTTACAAATTCCCTTTTGGAATTGAATACAATGACAATTTAATTAATGAATTTATTGAAATGTTTAACAGACATGGCTTTGAAATAATGGAGAAAATTATTAAAAGTAATGAGGCAAAGTTAAGCTCACTTATTGGGCAAGCAAAAAAATGTAATCATGACATTAATGATGACCTTTTATTTACAGAATATGAAGGCTTGTATCACAAACAGATAAAAAGTGTGGATGTTATGTGTAATAAGTTATTTGACAAAAAATGTAAAAAAAATGGAAAGAGATTTAAAAGACTATAATGAGAACAGCGCTTATTCGGTGAGGGATATTAAGAAAGATGTACCACTTAAGAATGGAGGGGGTAGGTATATAAAATCTTATCAAGGGAAGTTGATGGATGGAAGGAATTTTACGGGGAATAATATAAAAGAATATGGAAGACAAGGCTATGCTCTTCATTCTTTTCACCAATGGCAACAATGGAATGTAGGATTGGATCAAGAGAGGTCGTACCAGGAGGAATGAGGGGCAGAAACAAAAGGAGTTACAGGGAGAAGTGGTAGAGAACATTATACAGAATAATATTATTAGGACGTTCCAGGGTTATCATATATATAACTTTTCTGGAATTAATTTAACCAAAGAGCATTTCTCCCTGTGTACGAAAGGTTTGATGTTTGTACCTGTTAGAAAATTTGACTACACAGAAATGATTTTAGAGCTTAAAATGTTCCTTAGAAAATTAAATTTGGCCTATCTGTTTTAGGAACAAAATAGGAACTGTAAAATAGGGAAGGAATTAAAAGTGAAAAGTGTATTTAATCCACCCCTTGAGCCTACTTAGAATATTTTAGAAAAAGCCATTATGGAAGATATTTATAAACTCAAAGTAAGGAAACATTCTTGTTCAAAGGTTTGGAATTTAAGTGTTAAAGAACAAGCAGTTTTGAATGAATTAAGAAATGACAGGGCCATAAGAGTTATGCAACCCGATAAGGGAGGTGGCACAGTTATTTATGATGTCATGCAATACTCCCAGGATATTTTTGAAATGCTTAATGACTTATCCACCTATTTACCTTCATCCATTAATGAGATAAATATTAGTCAGCACCGGATTGATTTCTACTTGGAAGAATATCTGATTGATGGAAAGATTTCCCCAGATATATACAATTTTTTGAAAGTTAAGAACCCCACAGTGGCAACCATTTTTGGGATCCCTAGGATACATAAAGGGCTTAATAAGTTGGGCTTTAGACCCATGGTATCAGGATGGGGTTCCAAAACATACCCGTTTGGGGATGTGATAGACAAATGGTTGAAAAATACTGTGTACAATGCTAGACACCTAATAAAAGATTTGTGGGACTTTCTGGGAAGATTGGGGGACTCTTTATGGGACCAAAACTTATTCTTTGTTACAACTGACATTGTTGATTTGTATACTTCAATTCCCAAACAGGAAGGGATGGAATGGTTTAATGCTAGTATGCATACTTCTTCTTCTTCTTTCGGCTTTTCCTGGTTAGGGGTTGCCACAGTGGATCATCTGTCTGCTCATGATTGGTAGTGGAGTTTTACAGTGTCGAGTTGCCAGCCTGGCACCCCACCTTCCACAGAAGGCACACACATGCACACACTCACACCTAGGGCCAATTTGGAGTGTCCAATCCACCTACTATATGTCTTTGGGATGTGGGAGGAAACCGGAGCACCCAGAGGAAACCCACACGACCACAGGGAGGACATGCAGACTCCGCACAGAAGGCACCCCAGCCGAGAATCGAACCGGAGAACCTCTTGCTGTGAGGCGGCAATGCTAACCGCTGCACCACGGTGGCTGCCCGGTTTAATGCTAGTATGCATAAAAATACTAATTTGACTGAAGATAAAATTAATTCAGTGTTGGGGTTTATGGAAATAGTGTTGGACCATAATTATATATTCTTTGAAGGAGAATATTTTAAACATCACAAAGGAGTCGCTATGGGGGCCTCATGTGCCCCCATATATGCTAATATGGTCCTTCTTGAATGGGAGAATAATTTTGTTTTCAAAACTGATTTTTTCGGGTACATGAATTTATATGTTAGATTCCTGGACGATATTTTTATTTTATGGAAAGGTCCAGAGAACAAGATTTTGGAATTTGTTGAATATTTGAATGGTACCACAGAATTTTTAAAATTTACTTTTGGATACAATGAGAGGGGTATCAATTATTTGGATACTTATATATTAAAGGAAAACAACAGTTTTAGATCTAAGGTTTTTAGGAAGGCCACCTTCAGTAATTCGTATTTAGAGTTATCCAGTAATTATCCAATACATCAAAAAAAGAGCATTATTAAGGGACAACTCATTTGGGTGGCCCGAATGACATCCCATTTTGAAGATACAGAAAGTGAATTACAAAAAGTAGTTACTTTATTTAAAGAAAGGGGGTACCCCAATAAGATTATTCAAGAAAATCTTGATTATGTTAGGAAAGAGTGGGGGAAGAAATATAAACCTCTGTTGGGTAGACCTGAAGGTATTAGAAATTATGTACAAGTAGAAGGGGAAGTGAATAAAGAATTTGAGAGAGCTATGGTGGTCCCTTTTTGTAACAAGGCAAATGAGGTGAGAAAGATTGTTGAAAATAATTGGGCTATTTTAAGGAACAATTCAAAGTTGTGGTCAGTAGTGGGAGTTAGACCTAATTTTGTTTTTAAGACTGGGGTAAATCTTAAGAAAAGCTTTGAAAATGTCCCAAAAAGGACTGATAAATATGGTACAAAAAATGTGGGAACTGCTCCCAGTGTAAGCATATTTATACCAAAGATAATGTTACACTTGGAAACATGTTGAAAACCAAGATAAAGTTCAGTCATGGTAATTGCCAGAGTAAAGGTGTGATATATTTGGCCATGTGTTCATCCTGTCCCAGTTTTTATGTTGGTAAAACTGAAAGAAGATTAAGGGACAGGATATATGAACACATGTACCAAATTTCCAGCAGCAATAATAATAATGCCCTGTTTAAACATTCTACTAGTTGTCCCACTCTCTTCGGTTTTAAGTTTGCCATCCTGGAGAAGGTTTTGGCAAACCCTAGAGGTGGAGATTTTAAAAGCTACATAGAGGAAAGAGCGGTCAGATGGCAGATTAAATTACAAGCAAGCCAAAGTCTAGGACTTAATGAAATGATTTCAATTAAGCCTATTTTAAATAGGAAAGCTAGCTGTTTGATGTAGCCATGTTTTATAATGTTTACATTTTTTTGTATATTCATTATATATTTTACATATGTTTTAGATGCTGTTTTTAATATTTTTTAAAAGTATTTTTATAGATTGATTTTAACAGATATTAGGGAAAAGTTGTGTATGTGTTCAGTACTTGTCTAGAGTGATGGGTATATTTATTGGGAGAGGTTTAAAGATGTGTTAATTTATGAGGCGTTGCCTTTAATTGTTGGTTATTTAAGGGGAATGGGGTAATTGGACACCAGATTCTGATGAAGTCCCTGTTTGAAGGGAAGAAACTGCTAAATCTGTGTGTGCTAATCTGTGTGTGCACTTTTAGCTATAGAGTTATTCGTGTTTGCTGTGAAAATTTCCATGTTGTTGTGAATTCGTGCAACAATAAAGTGGATTTGGTCTGTGCAGCAGCAGTGTGACTTATTTTACATTTGTTGTTCCTGACACTGCTTTGGGTTACGTTTCTTCGTTTTACCAAACAATTAGTGTCAAGGTGGAGGAAACATTAAGTGACATGGTACATGTCATGTGAGTCCCTGAATGCCTCTAGCAATGGCAGACATTCATGCAAAAACAACAGGTGGCAAAGATCTGTATGATGCCAGTCATCAGTCATAATGTCAGTAAGAAAAAGCTTTGAAGACATACTCTATATGGTCCACAATATCCTGCTGGGCAGAAATTGGTGACAGCAACAACATAACAAGGGTCTGTAATCTATGCTTATGAATTTTGTCAGTACCTGGGACACAGTCATGCCACAAAGTAACCCATTATTTGTAGAGTAGATTAGTGAAGACTGTTCACTCTGGAAATATGCAGATACCACTTATAGTTGCCTTATATACCTGAGGTTACATGGGTAATCAATACACTGCTGTCATGATACAGATTTTTTTTTATTGAACTGCACACCATGCAGCATTAGTGTTTGACAGAATGCATTCTCTAAATCTGTATAAAGCATTTCTTTTTATGAAATGCACCACCTGCCCACTTGCAAACCTAATACTGTCTGCTCTGACCATGATGACATAACTGTCTGCATATTAGCTGCATGCATGCTGATGTCCCTGCTTTTAGAGAGCTATCAGACCGGGACAACAGAACTGGATGCAATTCATACAGTTATCATGTATCCTATTACATTTTCTCCCTACCTTTCCACTGCCACCATGCCTTACCAGTTATTCAGGTAGCCCCATCACAAACCCCATTATTCCCCCTTAATACATTCCTACCATGACTCACATTATTTTTCTTACAGCCAATGTGTGTGTGTGTGTGTGTGTGTGTGTGTGTGTGTGTGTGTGCGTGCGTGCGTGCGTGCATGCGTGCGTGCATGTGTCTGTGTGTGTGTGTGTGTACGTGCATGTGTGCATGTGTGTGTGTGTGTGTGTGTGTGTGTGTGTGTGTGTGTGTGTGTGTGTGTGTGTGTGTGTGTGTGTGTGTGTGCATGGAGGTATCATCACTTACTCCTTATTAGTTGTTGACACAACTGGTGGCATTTACCTACTATTCCCCTCACAACCCTGTAAGTCTCTGAGTACAGTATCTTAAAATGGGTTTATTATAGCAAATAAGCTCAGAAGACTGCTGAAGCAAATGTGCTGTGGTTAACACTCACAGACTGGTATTCTCCAAGACAGGGGCATACCAGTGGTACTTGAATTCACCTTTCTGATACACGGGTCCACTTACCAAACTATGACTACTGACATCAAAGAGTCCTTGAACAGATATTTGCTCTATTCTTGCTCTTACAACCATGATCTGATTATCACCTTACAGTTAGAAAAACAACTTCCTTACTGTTGTGTACTTTCTTTATCAATGCAGATGTTTTTCTCATAGGCATATAGGCATGGATAAGGGTTTACCTTCATAACAGCGAAACACAGTGGTGCGATTGCTCATATGAGTGAATCATAGCCACGAAACTTAAAACAGCGACTGTTGTAAATGTTTGAAAATCAGCATATCAAAAAGCCGATTCGCTGATTTTCGAATATTAATGTAAAAAAAAAATTAGATAAAGTGTAATGCAGGGGGGCAAGCCCTCCTGCACCTCCCATGTGGGGGGATGCACCCCCCACCCCCCTACTTTATTATTCTAACTCTGAGATCGCACTACAGTTGGGAAAGAAACTATTTCCCCATCCCCACTATAGTGCAATCTGCCCCAGAATGTCGAATGTGCAATTAACGAATCTCACTGTGCATTCGCTCATCGCACATTTGAACCTTTTTTCCGTTCGGCGTTTGCAAATTTTGCAAACTGCCTTTCGGAAAATTTCTGTTCGCCCTTGTGCAATACGCACATGTAAAGGTAAACCATGGATAAGAGGTCTAAAGACAAATGGAAGTGCATACATCTGTGGTTTGTACATATTTTATTATACGGTCTCCTGCTGTTTTAGGGAACTGTTGCCTAGCTACTACACACTTTTAAGGTCATGGTACTTAGTGTTCAAAGGCCCATGCTCTCCTTATTTTCCACTGCTTTACATTTGACTCATTTCATATCTGATGGACCACAATGTTCATCCTTGCTTCTCTTATCTTATAACAGTAGCAACACATGAGCAACCTAACTTACCAGTGTTTTTGCAACACTATGCAGAAGATATGGACCACACACTGTGGTTATGAAAATGAGTGTGCCATTAACTGCACCAGCCTCTTATTAAAAGCTGCATGCGTTTGAGCTGCTTTTTTTTGGCACACTCAGACATGTACTGCATATCTCTTCCAAATGACTCATATCACTTTTATTTCTTTCATGTTCTGCATTTTGTGGCTGTCAGACTGATCACTTCTGAATATGGGGCCCACAGTATAGTTGTTAGCTCTTAAAATGCTTACAAGTAATTTAGGTTACTTACCAAAGTGGCCTACTTGGAAAGGAATCACCTACAGTTAGTGTTCGAACAAGAACACAAGATTTAAACAAACTATGATAAATGCAGCAGAATTCTTTATCTCCTGCTTGTGTGCTCTCTCTGTCCCTGTCTAAGTTCTGTTCCATTAGATGAACAGCCTGTATGACAAATCACATTGCAGAAGATGCAAGTACCATGAAAAGATTGTCAGAGGTCACATTAGTTCTCAAAGTTATATGCCAGAATACCTGTGGTTTTTATCCATATGGTATCAAGAAGAGATTTCTAAGGCTGCATATAAGTAAGTCTTACAGAGGTTTCAATATGCAAGACTATTGGTTCAAGAAAATATACACAGCGTGCGCTAGAATGTGACTTCACTCGCAATGATGCTTGGAGTTTTAGAAAACAAACTGGCATCAAGAACCATTTTATCAGTTGCCAAGGAGAAAGAAAGATGCCTTTATTAGGACTCCAACCGGATAAAGTAAAATGACAGCTGCTGTTGTTAAAATAATTAACAACATCAAACAAAGATAAATTGAAACCATTTAGGGAAGTTGGCAACAAACCAAAAAGTGTGGATGTCATCACTATCATCACATTGTTCAACGTTTTCCCTGTAATAAAATGAATAAAATCAGAGTGATGATCCTTGCTCTGTACATTTCATTTTTTTTTTGTTTCTTTTGCTTAAGTATTATTTATTTAACTCCTGCAGTGGTAAAACTGCATAAGACAAAAAGCTTTCCATAATATCAGATGCTTCATTTCACATTTTACTGCACAAGCTACAAGCTTGCAACTACATCAGTTTCAAACTCCTCTTCACATTTTAACTGCTGTTCTTCTAACCCTGAGGAGAACATGTTTTTAAATCTTTGTTTACAACAATTTTTATACAGGTTCCATCTCTGAAGAAATGCAAAACAATGTACAACACGATGGTTACTGATTAGTGTAAGCATTGCTGGCTTTAGAAAGATGAGAGAAAAAGCAGCTTATGGCCGAATGTCCATTTAAAATGCAGTAGTTATTAAACTAATCTGGCATGTGGTTAGAAGAATTGTATTTAATTGATTGATTGATTGATGTAGTTACAAAAATGATATAATGTTCTTTACAGCTTCGATGCAAAGCATTACAGTGAATTCTACATCTCATACAGACTGTTACAGTGCTTTGTCATAAAATTGTTCACAAGTTCTGTTCAAGTAGTATATTGCCTCATCATATAACGTTCTAGACCTTCCATCTGTTGTATTCATCTCAGCACTAAATAAGTACATTTGTATATACATGTACACATAAAAATTGAAAACATTAGGCTGCCAATGGGAGAAGTTTAGTTACCTCCCTGTAACATTACACCTATCACCATCGCTCTTCATCTTACTGATATTCTTGTCTGCTCTTCCACATTTTCTTAACATTCAAGGAAACAATGACAACTCATTTCTGCTTTGAATACTATTCCGTTAAGTAATTACTGATTTCCATGACTGCTCTCCTTCTTTGTTCCTGGGTGTTGGCAACCCTTTCCTCAGTCTCTCCTAGTTTTGGAAATTGTAAAATGAAGTGAACCTACAATCCATCCATCCACAACCCTTTTCCCATTTTTACATATGGGGTTGGGGTAGTGACAATCATCTATAGCCAATATCACATCTAAGCATGGCTAACCCTGCCATGGATGATGTGAACCTACAAAGCTGTAAAGTAAAGAAAGCCTGTCATCTATCAGGACAGCTGAATAATGCTACTAGTCCCTGCAACATTCTTTCTCAAGCACCTTTGCACCCTTATTTGATGACATCACACTATGTGTCTCATTCAGCACATTCTTGAGACCTATCATACTTTTTGTGAAGTAATGCTTCCTTAATTAAATTCTAATCACAACACCTGTCTTTATATGAATAGCATGTAAAATGATTTTGGTTTGTAAATCCAAAGTGATGCCTGCTACAAATGCACTAAACTGGACTATGCCCAGTACTGAACCAAGTATCACTCCACTGCTTATTATTTTTCTCCTAAAAGTCATCCATTAAAGATAACTCTGCTTTTGTTCAGATAGCCAGTCTCCAGTCAGCTCCAAGTGCATGGTTCCTTTTCAGTACCCTTTAAGATATCTAACAGACTCTGTGACTTTAAAAGTCAAAGTCCAGGAACATGACATCAGTGGGGACTCCACGTGTCCCATTCATATGACATGAATATGTGAGAAGCCATATTGCTGACTATGTCCTTAACAGAATCATATTATATCATACATGTACCACCATGTTAAATTTTTGGTAGATCACAGTGTAAGCGAAAGAGACAAACACTCTGATACTCTCTAGTAACACTGGAGTTTACAAACAGAAAGCAACACAAATATACTGCAATATAAGTAAAGGGTAAAGGAGCATTATTTTTCTTTTACTTACACTGTGATCAGCAAAACAATGGCAACATCAAAAGACTGCAATATAACTGAAAGGAGTAAAGTCTCTATTCCCCTTCAACTGAGTGCGATCTTCCAGTGAAATGCATCACTGATATATATTTTTTTATGAAAAATACACTGATGGGCTGCATTCTGAAGAAGTTCAGGACTCCCTTCTTAACCTGTCTCTTCTTGTTTGCATACTCTCTCAGCCAAATTCACTAAAGTCCAAGAAAAAGGAGGTGGATACTCCAAGACAATCGAAGCCAACCAGGAACTCAAACCAAAGTTAAAATAAAAATTCTTTTATTCCTGAAGACAGTAAGCGCTTTCGCGTTGCTCAGAACGCTTCATCAGACTTTAATAAAAAACAAATGTGCTTACTCCACTTAAATACACAGAACCAACCAATAAAATATGTGCATTCAAAACAACCAGTAGGAGCAATAGAAATTGTCACATGAAGAGCATCTCTAAAAACATCTTTATATCTAAAACTACAAAAAAGACAATAAAAGTTGTCACTTAGAAAACATTCCTAAAAAACATTACTAAATGTGTATAACCAATAAATGAAAAGTACATAAACAATAAACATAAAAATAAATATACATATAAATGGAAATAAATAAAAAAGTGTACAAAGTGTGTGAAAAGAGGGGGGGGGGTAAACAAGGTAAACACCATGGCAAGCTAATTACAGCATAAGCAGCTGAATTGTATGGTAAACGAACAATCCAACATGGTGGAGCTATTCAACAAGCTATAAAGCAATCATATGACTCAGTGCTAGCTTTTCCTGCCAGTTCCAAAACCTACTGCAATACAGCCACGGAAAGAAATCTACATGGAAAGAATGTTAGGAGCTGCTGCTTCTTTAATTCATTTGTATGCTGTGCTGTTGTTGCTGCCAATAGACCTAGGCCAAGAAGGAGAAGAGTTTGCAGGCCCCATTTAACTTTATACAACCTACATGATGTGGAAATTGTACAGCACTACAGGGTAGATAGGGACACACTACAGGAACTCTGCAACCTCTGTCGTCCTTAACTCAGAGCCAGGACTAACTGAGGGGAACCCATCCCAGTGGAGACAAAGGTATCTGTAGCACTTTGATTCTTAGATGCAGGTGCCTTTTAGAGACCAATGGGGACATGCTGGGGGTGTCACAGGTATCTGCAGCCAAGATACTCCATAAATTACTATGGTTCAACATGCCAGTAACCACATATATTTTCTGTAGCACAATATTCTGAAGTACTGGGGGCTATAGATTGCAAACATATAGAAATTAAGGCGCCACCTGGGGAACAGGCTAGGCTCGACATAAACAGAAAGGGCATCACCTTAGTTAACTGCCTAGTCTTGTTTTATGCCAAGAGATATATTGAATGTGTGTGCTGACAACTCTGGCAGTTACCGCTACTCACATATCTGGCATATCTTCCAACTGTATCAGATGCTCACTGGGGTGGGTATCACGCAGGGTCATTTACTAGGGATGCGGTTTATCCACTGGAACCATGGCTGATGACACCAATCAGAAATGCACACACATCCAGTGAAGAACACCATAATAAGACACATGCTCAAACCAGAAGTATCATAGAGCATGTGTTTGGGCTCCTTAAGTCACGGTTCCGGTGCCTAGATACATCTGGGGGAGTCCTGCAGTACAGTCCATGGACATGTACTGAAATATTTGTAGTATGTGAAATGCTACACAACATCATCCTGAGAAAACAGCTGTAGCAGGATGAACAAGGGGAAGTAGCATACATCCCACCACCAATGCCAAGGTTACCAAAGCCACAGGCAGAAGAGCTGTCAGAGGGGGAATCACCAGTTGCTGTGGGTATAGGTAGATGTAAGCATGCACAATACACCCTTGCATTGACCAAGAGAGAATGCTTAGCACACTCACTCACCAGCTAAGGGCCTAAAACCTTTGTTCTTCAAACATGCATATAATAACATTGAGGCCAGGCAAATGTCACAACCTGTACGCCCCCATGTATTGGCTGTGTACTGCTTGCATCAGACAGAGTCAGCCCTGAACTAAAACTGTGGCAACTGTTGCATTTGCAATGTAAGTCTTTAACCTGGAGTGTATTGTCTAATAATATGAATGAGTGGCATATCCTTGTATTTCATTACTTGGTACTGTAAGTAAGTAAAAGGTGGAAGATTTGTAAAGACATGACGTTAACATGTGGCAGCAGAGAATTATTTGACTTATAAGTGTCCATTATTAAGTAGCAGGCCTCAGGCATCAAAGTTTCACACAGTCATACCCTTCAAAAGTACCGATGATCACTGAATGATTTAAATTTAGCACCACATGTTTGTACTGGAAAATCATTAAAGAGAAAAGTTTGAAAGTCATGATACACAATGCAGTTTCAGACTTCACACCTCTCACATCAGTCACAATAAAGTTGGAAAATGTTGCTGTTACAAGTTCAATACCACAAATGCAGATATACTAAGCACCAAGTCAGCTATGCACCTTGAGCATCAGATACAAAACTTATGTATCTCTGAATAATCTGAATACAAAATATAGAAAACCGGGATATGGCACACTTATCATCACTTGTACAGGGTGTTGTGGGGGGAGGGGTTAGGAAGCCTAGGCTGACACAAAAGGTCAGTGACAGTATATGGGTAAGAAAGAGAAGTCAGACTATTCGGATAAACCAACAAATAGCCAGTGAGGAAATGAGTTTTAAGCTGCACGGCTGAACTCTGTAACTGTTATGTGTATGTCTGTAGGGGTTCCCCAGGTGAAACTGGAGTATGAGTGTCTGTATGAACATAGCCAAGCTCTGTGCTAGCTCTTAGTCTTGGTATGTTGGACAGATGTAAGCCATACATGGTAGCGGTGGCAGTGCATCATTGTCATCCCTGACCATGAGAACTGGCTTTGCCAAGAGTTGTACTGTCATGTCCACACCCATGGTCAGATGCACTACTGCTACCCGAATGATTTATATCTGCTGGATGAGCTAGCTTCATGGGGATGCCCAGGACCATGACCCCATGGCCCGCCATGTGTGGGTGTGGACAGCTCACCCACTGATGCAGCAGTGGAAGTACTGCCACTATGGGGATGTGATTGGACATGGCCATGTTGGTTAACAGCAAATAATGTGGCTGACCTATTCCCTCCTAGCAGATGATCCATCACAGACAATGCTTGTTCCATGACAGACATCCCTCATTCCATCACAGATACCTCTCATTCCAATGTATCATTCATCTGATCCATTGACTCAGCAACATGGTGGAGGCATGCATTTCAGCCTGTGCCACATCTATAACCCTGAGCATTTGTCTGGAACAGCTATGGGAACTTGCCTGTGCCTCCATGATAGCCCTAAATATACATTGAGTGGTATGGGAAGAGACACCTGGATCGGGTAGAGGAGGGACAGCAGGCCTTCTCTGAGCATCCCTAACAGCCCTCCTTTGTTCATAGGTTCATAGGTTCATAGGTTCATAGGTAGGTACTAGGCTATCTGCCCAAAGGCATTTATAAGCCTAGACAAAATGTGTTGGCTTTTGTCACCCCCTTAGATTAGTTCCCTGTGCCTCTGTCCAGCAGAGCCACTGAAGTGATCCCCAGGGTAAACTTTCTGTTTCCCATCCGCTCGTCAAGGTTTCTCTTGAAGAGTGTTAGTGAGGAGCTCTGCCTAATGTAGATTGGAATCTTGTTCCAAAGCATGGGAAGTCTCTGGGACAGGAATCTATCCCTCCAGCATGTCCTATATATTGTTGTGGTGAGGTTTAGATCCTTAGAGCATGTGGCTCGAGGGGATAAGGTTTTCTTTAGGCGGAGCATGTCCTTCAATTCTGGGTTGGACACGGCCTTGTATGTCAGGCAGAGATCACCTCTGAGTAGGTGGTATGCAACCGAGTACAGCTGGAGTTTCTTCGTCGAGTTGCATAGGGCATCTGTTTGAGGCCAGTGATCCTCTTGGTGAGCTACTTCTGTGGTCTTTCCAGCTATTGCAGGTGTCTTGTAAGGTACATCCCAAATGGGGTGTTGACTCTATGATGGGTCTGGTGAGTGATGAGTAGAGGGGTACAATGACCTCTTTTGATCTGTATGCAAACCCTTTTGTGATTAGGTGGGCCACATAGAAGGATTTTCTAACCACTTTGGCAATGTGATTATCAAAGGAGAGATTATTATCTACTTGGGTCCCCAGATCCCTTATTACATTTTCCGTATTTAGGGGGCTATCACCTATGGGGTAGTTTGTGTGTACTTTGTTTTTTCTAAAGGGGATGATTATGCCCTTTTTGGTCTGGGTTCTGTGGCCAAAATGTATGGCATGAGTTGTAGCCTGGTAGTGCTGGGGTGCTCTCTGGAGCCTTAAACCAGGTTTCTGTTACTGCACATATATCAACTTTCTCCATACAGAGAAGTGCCTCAAGTGTGTGCATTTTGAGGTTTAGACTTGTGGCATTGAGTAGCATTACCCTCAGATTTTTGTTACTTGTGATATTTACTGCGGTGGGTTTGTCTTTTGAGCCTTGCCTAAAAAAGGCACTGTGGGGGTGGCAAGAGCCATGGCCAGTATTCAAAAGCCTAAATGTGACAGGTGCAAGCCATCACTAGTGAAGAAGCGTGGCTTGTCAAGCATGTCATCCCAGGTGGGCAGACACTGGATCCCCTTTGAATGACACCAGAAACTTAGCCAATTGTTGAAATTGATATTTTTTTCTTTATACTGCTGTATCATTCTTGGTGAGGGCAGGATGCTACTCAGGGTCAGGGTCATACTGGCCTGGGCTACGTGATCAGAGAGCTCTTCCGTGTCTCTTTTCATGTAGTCCAGGGAGGTACAGCTCAGGTCATTCGCACCAACGTGGACAATGACACAGTTGTATTTGTACTTGTTCTGGAGTGACCTGAGTGCTTGTGTTATGTGGCGGATCCTGGCACTCGACAGGCAGCTAACCATAATCTTCTCTTTATTCAGCTTAGTCAGTGGGACATCAGTGTGCCTGACTATAGAGTCACCTATTACTAGTATGCTGGGTATGTTATTTTGCCTTAAGGGCTGTGATTGTGTGGCACACTGGTTTTGTGAAGTATGTGTTTCATGGTTTGTGTTGGGGGGGGTGGAGGTTGCTTGGATGTCTGCTTTGGAAGTCTCTATTGCCTTTGCAGATTTTTATTTAGAGCCTCTGAATATGTTTTTCTGTATTTATGTGTGTTTTTTGCCGGTGCTGATTTAATGGGTCTATGTGAGACTGGTGGTGTGATGCCAGTATTTCCCTTCTCCTCTTGACTGTCTGATCCAGTCTTGGGTTGAGAGAGCTTAGCCTCCAGTTTGCTTTATAATTACATCTCTCGCATGTATTAGTGTTTGGTGGTAGGAGGAGAGGGTTGTCTGTGTACATGAGGCAGTTTTAACATTGCCTCAAAATGCCCTGATTCACCAGTTGGACTAGAGAGTATAACTGAAACTGCCCTTTGGACATGCCTGGATAGGTACAGTGATAGATATTGTTTTACTGAATAGCTGGTAAGGTTGAATAGAGAGCCTTGTCCTTATGTACAGTATAGGGGGGTCTAGTCCTAGGGTTTATATGTGCTTGCTATGCGTTTTGAGCAAGTGCCGGGCTGAGAAATGAATGGCTTGAGTGCTTAAGTTGAAAGTTTGTCTAGTTCCAAGGGAAAAATTGCAAATGAGACTTTGTGGAGCCAGGAATAGTTATACCCTAGCTAACTGGCGCTGCCCGGCATGCAAAACCGGGCATATGTGTTTTTTATAGCAGGGAAATGAAAGAGATAGAAATTAGCCCAAAATGGCCAATAAACTACTAATTCCTGGGCTGAAACCACTCCTGCAGGAACAGATAGGCTGATCAAAGCTCCCCTCTCTCACAGGTGGACAGAGAAACTTCCTTCTATCCAAGTAAGGTATGGGCAAACACAGAGATTTGTAACACAGCCCTGAATTCAGCACTAACCTGAAAACTGTACTATACTATCTTATAAAGGCAGGAAACAAGTATATATATTTTATTCAGAAAATAAAGCAGATACAATAAAAAAAAAACACTTTAAATGCACAGAAAATGATGCTTATTGTTATATTTCTCAGTTCAGAGTTGTAGTCAATCCCCCTAGTAATAAAGTAGGAAGAAACACAAATACAGTAAAAGCAGATGAATAAAGTGCATTTTTTGTATGTGTGTGTGTGTGTGTGTGTGTGTGTGTATATATACATATATATATATATATATATATATATATATATATATATAAAACAATAGAAAACAAGCAAACTTATTTAAACAAGTTACCGAATTAACCAGCAAAAGCTCAAAACTGAGCCCTGTTCCAGCAGTCTTCAATCAGACATGTTCTAACTGCACACTCCCGCTACTAGGGTGCAGGGGAACCTTCTCCAGTGTGTAAGTACTAATGAAAGAGAGTACTTGTAAGACATAGATAGCTGGCATAATGGTGTTCTGTTCTTTTCTGTTTTTTCCCCAGCTGCCAGAGAATGGGAGTTCAATGTCTGGTCCCATAGATTGGAGAGACTGAGGGAAGCAAGTGGTATGTATGCAGTAGAAGAGAAGTGTTATTGTAGCATTAAAAGTTAAAGATAACTTTTTTTGGTATTTTATAGAGATGAATCAAATTTAAGATACATATCCCAACTGTAAAAGCAAGTATGCATGCATTAGTCTGTAGCATAAACAATTGTAGGAGTCCAACATCAGACTGTAGTCAGAGGTTGTGGGATCAAAATACCACAATTCACAACCATACAATACTATAGCAATAACCCATGCCTGGGTGTGGTTAATGCTGGATTTACCCACGGTTGGTGTGGTTTGGTCATGAGGGCGAAGCCCAAGTGGCCAAACAAAGACAACCATGGGTAAATCCAGCATTACCCACACCCAGAAGTGGGTTATTGCTATTATACAATGACATTATTTAAGAAAAAAAATAACTACTTTTCTTAAAAATAATGGCATTGTATAATGCCTCCTTGCAGCCCTTCCGCAGCTGCCTGGTATTCTGTAGCAGTTCTGATGTACTGCACATGCATATACCAGTAAATCAGAGCTGTGGGCAAAAGCAACGGAGAAAGCAAGATCTCCGTTGCTTTTTAAAGTGTCTCACTATGTTAAATGGGTTTAACATAGCGAGGCAGCTTTAAAAAAAGCAACGGAGATGCTACGTTGCTTTTTTTAAAGCTGTCTCGCTATGTTAAACTCGTTTAACATAGCGAGACAGATTGCAAAAAGCAATGGAGATCTTGTGTTCTCCATTGCTGTAAAAAAAAAAAAAGAGTTATACTAATGGAAAAAGTCCAGGCGACTGGACCTTTTTCCATTACTATAACTCAGATTTACAACATGCACGCTGACCAATCAGTGTGCACGTTTTGGAATATTAATGGGGGTCGTTGTATAATATTGTTTCTTCAATAATATTTATATTAAATGAAAACCTGTATACCAGTGGCACAAATGTCCTGCTGCAAAGTGTAATCTGTATAATTAGAACACGCATATGTGCAATATTGCACATTTCAAGGATTACTTGCAGCAATCTGTGGTATAGTATATATTTGTTAGGCGGTATACTTAAATGTAAAACTTAAAATAATAGAGTTGTATAATTGTATTACTGCATTGTATGTCACATGTGATGGTACTAATCTTATCTCTTTTTTCTTTCACCTCAACCCTTAGCTATCTTTTTTAATTTTATTTATTTTTATTTTATTTTTAAAAATAAAATTTTCTGCTATTGTTTATTTTTATTATATGAAGTAAAACCAGCTTTAGTCTTCCATAAGACTCAGATAAAACAAGGTTAGCACTTTCATGGTTGTATCACACCACTTCATCAGACCATAAAGAATGTGTTGCTGTGGTACTCAATAAATATGCATAGCAATTAACTTCAATTAATCATTTGGATGTTAAGAACTAATATAGCATATATACTAACTGTGCATTATATACATTCCTAAATACATCTGTTAAACATTAATTTAAGTATCATAAATAAAAACTTGAACAAAATAAATAATGAAGAATGTATACAAACACCTCATATAAAACTAAAAATATATTAATACTAATACAATAACTGGGTGCAGCTGTAGCGTTGTCGCCTCACAGCAAGAGGTTCTCCTGTTCGATTCTCGGCTGAAGCGCCTTCTGTGTGGAGTCTGCATGCCCTCCCCATGGTCTAGGGGCATTCGAAAGACATGTGTGAATGGGCGTGCAATCGTTGAGGGTTGGGCATCGGGCTGGCACCTCGGCAACATAAAAACTTACTGCCAATCATTAGCGGACCAGAGTTCTGCTGTGGCGACCCCTAACCGGGAAAAGCCAAAAGAAAAACAACAACAACTAATATAATAACTAGATGTATTCATTCTAATATGTCATTTAAAAATAGGCCTATTCTTTAAAATGGGCTTCATAGGTATCCTTTCATTTAGACCTCTGCCTCTATCAGCCCTCAGCCTAATTATCCATCTAGTTTCAGATGTCTCTGTATTATTTCTCAAGTCACCACCTCTTTCATTTGATGAAACCTGTTCCATTACTTGAAACTTGAAAGAGTGCGACTGTCCATTTTGAAGTACATGCTTGGCTAGAGCATTGGTGGGTGTACCTTTTCTAATATGCAATAAATGCTCACGAATATGGAATCTAAGTTCTCTATTTGTCTTTCCCACATAAAACAAATAACATACTTGGCAGACTGCTAAGTATATAACATTGATACCATTGCAATTAGCCTCCACTTTAAAAGTAAATGTTTGATATAGATCTGGATGAGCAAAACTACTACTCTGATCAATAAATTGGCATTGATTACACTTTGTACATGATATCATGCTATGTTCCTGTAGAAGGGTGTACATCAACATGCATCCATCTGCGTTGGGGTTACAGCACCTGATGCATGCATATATAGAGACATCCTGACTCTCCTCAGTTGTGAGGTAGACCAAGTTGTCATTATGGACCTCTTCTAAATGGACACTAGTAATATTCCAGATGTGTGCAACAGACCTGTGTGAGTTATTAAATTTATTCCTCCATATATTAATAGTACTATCACACAATTTTCTGAAATGTTATATTTCTCTTTACAACAACTAGTAAATGTTTTTGATAAGAGTTCTTGCTCTTTTAATTTGACAAAGTGTGAATGGTTTGCTCTGAAGAAGTTGAAGAATAGGAATGACCTTATTATTAAACCTTCTGATAAGGGCAATACAATTGTTATACTTCATCATACTCAATATTATGATATGTGTATGAAACATCTTAGTGATACATTCACCTATCAAGTATGTGAATATAGGGAATATACAAACTCGATAAAACGATTTACTATTCTTATTGAAAAAGGTGTACGCTTAGGTTACTTTTGTAAAAAAGATTTAGATACTATGTTTACCATAGATAACTGTCAACTAGCTACTTTCTACTGTCTTCCAAAACTGCATAAGAATCCTTATAGTCCCCCTGGTCGTCCCATTGTGGCAGCTACTAACTATTTTCTACAAAATGCAGGGGAAGTTATACATAAACATTTATTGCCTTATGTAGAAAAATTGGATTCATATATTAAGAATTCTTTTGATTTTATTCATAAAATTTCACATGTACATTGGACTCAAGATATGTTTTGGGTATGTTTAGATGTGGTGAGTTTATACACTAATATTAACCATCGGGATGGTATGCGAGCTTTACATTACTTTTTGGGTGATAGCCCGGTTTCCCATTACATTTTGGATTTGACTGATTTTTGTTTATTGAACATTTTTTTTAGTTTTAATGAAAATATATATCATCAATTAAAAGGTACTGCCATGGGGGCACCTTTTGCCCCCATGTATGCCAATATTTTCATGGCTAAATTTGAGTTACATTATGTTTATACTAATGGTTTTGTACAGAATCATGTGCTGTTATATTTTCGATATATTGATGATTTAATTTTTTTGTGTCAGGGAGGTCATGATTCTGTAATTCAGTTTGTATCTGAACTTAATAATAATAATTATGATATCAAATTTGATGGTTTACAAGTAGGGACAAAGGTTAATTTTTTAGATATTACTTTAGTGGGTAGAGAAGATGAATCTATACTTACCACTGTTCATCAAAAATTTGTTGATGGGAACCAATATTTGTTTGGCACCAGCTGTCATCCTCCTCATACAATTGAATCTTTACCTTACGGAGAAATAGTAAGGTTGTCTAGGTTATGTAATGATTATCAGGATTTAGAAAGACAAATTAATAAACTTGTTGATATGTTTTTACATAGAGGCTATACGATTCAATGTATTATGGAATCTATTAAGAAGTTTATAACGGTTACTGAAGGACATACCATGCCGTCTAATATATCTAAACAGTATAATAAAGTACAGCAAGATGATATTTATTTTGTTACTACGTATAATTTAATGAGTAAGAAAATTTGGGACATAGTGAAATATTATTGGAAATTCTTAAGGAAAGATAACATTTTGAGTAAATTACTTCCTGTAAATCCTAAAATTGCTTATAAAAGAGGACAAAGTTTGGGTGATATGCTGATTAGAGCATATTATATATTCCCTATTGACAAATTAAAACTTTCATTAAAAACTTTTGGTACTATACCTTGTTATAGTCGTAATATATGCCCCTTAATACAGCTAACATTTAATAAAATAAATAATAAAATATTTACACCAAATCAATGTTTTTCCTGTTACACTGATGGTGTTATTTACTGTCTCAAATGCCCTTGCAATCTTTTTTATATTGGAGAAACCAAAAGAAAATTTAGGGTTAGATTGCAGGAGCATGTTCGAGACATTAGGAGGGGGGCAACAGAAATATCGGTTGCATTACATTTCTTAGAAGTTCATAATAGTAATGCAGATTTATTACAAGCTACTATTTTAGAGCAGATTTTTGCTAAAAAGGGTGATTACAAGTTATTAAAAAATATGTTATTATATAAAGAATCTATTTTTATATTAAAGTATAATACATTATCACCTAATGGTTTAAATATAGAAATTAATTGGAAATATCTACTTTAATAAGGTATATTTTGCTGCTTAATATTTTTATATATGTTTTTTATCTGAGATTTGTATGTATTTTTGTCTATGGAGTGAGTAGAGTCTCTTTAAATGTTATTTTGTTTAATTAATTAATTGATTTCATTATTGGGTATATAAGGGAATGGATTTTCACCATGATTTATGTGCTCATTGAAGGCGGTGGTAGCCGAGGCGCTAAGACACGATTTATGGAATAAATATTTTTTCTACGTGGAATCTTTGTTGTTTTTTCCTCTTGGTCTATTTTAGACTTTTTTTGCTGGTCGTTTACTACTATTCTTTTGGAATATACATGACTGTCTGATGTTGCAGAACACCAATCAAGATGTTACACCAGATGTGTGTGCTACCTGTTCTACTGATACACAAATTACATGCATAGGTGTTTGACAACATTAATGACATGGATATCATTTGTGACAGTGTGGATTGTACTATATATATATATATATATATATATATATATATATATATATATATATATATATATATATATATATATATGCCATTCACACCAGTAAACTATCCTATATTGCTCATTATGTTGCATACAGGTATAGCAGTGTCCCTTCTAACACCTACAGCAGATGTTACAGTGCCAGGACAGTGTGTGTGGTTACCCTCATATAGAATGGATGTATTATAATAGTTGTTCAACTGTGTTTGTGCAGACTCATCTGTGATCACTCTCAATCACATATGTTATGTCAGAGGCATTGGATCACTGGTGGTATTATTCTGCTATTGTCCATGATTGTGGTTGGTTCATTTAATGTTTCCATGAGCCTTTGCCTGTGCCCTACTTGCTGGAGACCTCTTCTGAGATTACACTTATATTCAGGCATATCAGTTTGCACAGCTTTACAATATGCACCCTAGCCCAATTGTATGTCAGATCCCTGATAGATGTCCTCTGCATTGTTCATGTAAGAATGCTTATCTCACACAGACATCCTCCCCATTGTTTTGTCACTTTGTGTTACAGTTACATAAAACACATTTACACTGTGCATTCCCTACTGTACCATACAGATATGTGATTGGTGTTGCTACTACAACCATCTTCCATTGACATGCCCTCATCTGCTGTACATTAGGTAGTCTCACCTGTCCTCTTTCCCTGTCCTCTTTCCCTGTGTTTATTCCTACAAGTCATCTATGTGTCCCCATTCAATACACACACTTCCCCTAAATGTTCATTTTAAATGTCAGTCCATGTACTGTTACTAATCATTTATATAGCTTCAGTGCAGATTACATACCTCTCAACTGTTCAAATTTTTGCAGAATGTTCAGATTTTTGCCTCATATTTTTGGTAAATTTTTCATAAAATTGTGGTTTTCTGGTAAATCATTGACAAGTCATTAAAGATTAAAGTCAGAAAATAATGACAGACATTTGAGTTTCAGACTTCATAACTCTTCAGAAAATACACAATAATGCAAAATCTGCAATGCTATCAACTTTCTAAGTTTGTAAGAGCAATATTTAAAAATTGTCCCTATTTTTGGGCTTTGTCCCCCCCATTATTTATGGCTTTGTCCAGATTTCTTGCTCTAAGAGGATGAGAGGTATGGTACTGAATGCCAGGAATGGAATATCATAATTCTCGTTCTGTACTGTGCTTGGAGCGTATACTTTGCATTCATACCTCCCAACTGTCCAGAAAGTCTCAGGATGTCCAGATGTGTTTCTTATCAAATTTGTGGTTTTCTGCCATTTCACTGGGATGATCTCAAGACTGATGTGACTCAATATTACATAAGTTTGAGTTCATACCTCTCATCTGTCCTGATTTTTTCAGACTGTACAGTTCTTTTCTCATATTTCTGATCTTTTCCTCATAAAATTTTGTCTTTCTGGCAAATCATTGGCATGTCGTTGGGAATTTAAGTCAGAAAATACAGATAGACATTTGAGTTTCAAACTTCATGCTCTTCAGACAATTCATACTAATGTAAAACTTATTATTCTATCAACTAGCAAAACTATTATTCTCTCAACAAAAAAATATTAAAAATCTGTCCCTATTTTTGGGCCTTTGCCCCCCTCCCCCATTGCTTATTGCTTTGTCCAGATTTCTTGCTCTAAGTGGTTGAGAGGTATGTTTGAGTTTCATATCTCAACTCCTTCAGAACATGTACTTCTACCACATTTCTATGAGGCATCTATGTCAAATATGTCCATAATTCAGGGTTATTGTCCCTGCATTATATTGGCCTTTGTGCAGATGTGTTGAACTAAGAGATTGAGAGCTTTCTGTGAAGCCCTGGTGATCATTGTGGCATTCCACACAAAACCGCTGACCATAAGTTCTCATCTTTAAACAGGATTACTACCCATTTTTGCTTACATGCGAAAGCTCGCTTAGATGTGGCATGCAGCATGAATATGCATTGTGTGGTGGTGTGCGCTGTTGCTTGCCTCGCATCACTGTGCAAACGTAGGCTTCGTGCGGAGCCTGCACGGAGTTTACTGAATCCCGAGGTCTGTTTTTTTTAATTCTGTACCATATACACTCGTCTGAAACTTATGAGGGATGTAAAACTTCCCATAAAGTTCCTGTTCCACATGCTTTCCTCAGTATGATACACTCTAAGCTGTCTGAATACCAAGTACCATCAAAGAGTTGCCCTCCTCTAAAATGCATCTATGCTGTCTATGCCATTTGCTGATAAGGTCTCCAGAGCTACACACAATACTTTAGATGTGGCCTTAACAACTTTATTTAAGCAGAAATAATGAGCACCTATT
>NC_056745.1:612338189-612345689 GCF_019279795.1 Protopterus annectens
AAACAGAATACATGAATAGGGCTTTCAGGCAGTCTGCAATGAACATGTTGCTTACATCCTGTATTCTTTCAGTGAGGAACTTCTGTGGATGTTCCAGTTGTTGGAAAACATTAGCGTTGGTGGGGGATTGTATGACTGCTCCTAATTTGCAATTATCTGAAAATTTTTTTAGCCAGAAGCCCTGACATTGACCTTGAGTCCAGAAAAGTACATGCCAAAAAGGAGCAATCCCAGGACCAATCCCTGAGGACTCCACTTGTGAATGGCCACTTTGTAGAGGTGGACTTCCCAGTTCTAACTTCCTGGGTCTTATCTGTATGCCAGCTGGCTATCCACAGGGTGACATAAGGGTTTATACCTAATCTCTTGAATTTGTCAACAATGCCTGAGTGAGGTGTTGAATCAAATGCCTTGGCCAGGTCAAAGTAGGCAGTATGAACTATTTTACCCTCATCCATTGCTTTGGTGACCTTCTCAAAGAAGTCCACCAGGTTGAGTAGACATGACCTGCCCTTGGTGAAAACAAACTGAGTTGGGTACAGTGTGTGGAGGTTACCTATGTCATTATGAATCATTTCAATGATATGTATTTCTACAGTTTTTCATATGAGACTAGTGAGATTTATGTCTCTGTAGTTTGGCCCACCTTTGTGCAGAGGGATGACTATTGCTGTTCTGTATTCATTAGGCACAAAACTTGTTTGGAAGCTATGGTTAAATAGTGATTTCAGTGGCCTGATATTTCATGCTATTTAAAAGGCATCATGGGATATTGTCTGGGCCCATCATTGCAGTGTTATTGGCTTTAGAGAGAACATTGAGGACCTGTTCCCTGCTGATGGTAGGGGTAGTTCATAGGTTCATAGGTTCATAGGTTCATACTAGGCTATCTGCCCTAGGGCATTTATAAGCCTAGCCAGAATGTGTTTGGCTTTCGCCACCCATTTTAAATTTATTCTGCTATGCCCTTTTTCGAGGTTAGTATACTGTGCCTCTATCTAACAGTGACACAGAAGTGATACCCGTAAACCACGATCTCCCATCCACTCATCAAGATTCCTCTTGAAGAGAGTCAATGAGGACTCTGCCTAACCTGGACTGGGATTTTATTCCAGAGTGAAGGGAGCCTCTGGGTTATGAATCTGTCCCTCCAGCATGTCCTATTTATTTCAGTGCTGAGGTTCAAGTCTCTCGAGTACGTAGCTCGATGGGATTTGGATTTTCTGAGGTGCAGCATGTCCATTAATTCGGGTTGGACATGGCTTTATACGTCAGGCACAGATCGCCTCTGAACAGGCGGTATGCCACTGAGTAGAGCTGGAGTTTCTTTAACCGGGCAGCATATGGCATCTGTTTGAGCCCTTTGATCCTCTTGGTGAGGTACTTTTGGGGTCTTTCCAGTTGCTGCAGGTGTCTGGTAAGGTACATCCCAAAAGGGGCATTGTACTCAATTATGGGCCTGATGAGGGATGAGTAAAGAGGCACGATGACCTCCCCTGATCTAGATGTGAATCCCTTCATGATTAGGTGGGCTATATAAAATGTTTTTCTAACCACTTTGGCCACGTGGTTGTCAAATGAGAGATTGCTATCAACTTGGGTCCCCAGGTCCCTAATTACTTCTTCTGTACTTAATGGATTTCCACCTATGTGGTAATTTGTGGGCGCTTTGTTTTTGCCAAAGTGGATGACTATACACTTTTTGGCATTTAGCTTGAGGCCATGGCTCTGGCACCAGTTGTCTGTTTCTATGAGGCCCTTTTGGAGGATGCTTGTGTCGGCTGGAGAGTCGATTATGGCGCCCAGTTTGCAGTCATCTGCAAACTTGGTCAGCCACAGTCCTTCCGCGTTGGCCTGTACCTCCGAGAAATATACAGCGAACAAGAGAGGTCCCAGGACTGAGCCTTGTGGGACACCACTTGTAACTGGTTTGGAGTCTGACTTGGCTCCAGCAATTCTAACCATGTGGGTTCTGTCTTGAGCCAGTTTGCAATCCATCTAGTGACATAGGGGTTTATATTTAAGCTGGTGAGCTTATCTATAATGCCCGAGTGGGGTATTGTATCGAAGGCTTTTGCGAGGTCCAGGTAGGCTGTGTGGACCACCTTCCCCTCGTCAATGGCCTTGGTGACTGTTTCAAAGAAATCAACCAGGTTTAAGAGGCAGGATCTGCCCTTAACAAAGCCGAACTGGGTAGGATCCAGTGTTTGTAGGTCCCCAATATCTTTATTTATGAGGTCCATGATGATCCTTTCCATAGCTTTGCAGACCAAGCTAGTCAGGCTTATGGGGCGATAGTTTCCAGGATCCATTGGGGCACCACCTTTATGGAGAGGGACCACTGTTACTGTACGCCACTCTTTGGACACATATCCTGTAGTAAGGCTGAGATTGAACAGTAGTTTTATGTTTGGGTTTAGCTCTTCTTTGAGTTTATGTAGGACGCAGCCCGGGACACCATCTGGTCCCATTGATGCTGTGTTTTTTGCTTTGGAGAGGGCGGCTCTTACCTGAGCATCTGAGATGTCAGGGGGGCAGCACTCTGCTGGGATAGATATTTGCCCTTTTGGTGGGGAGGGGGGGGAGAAGTTTGCGCTGAACCTGTCAGCTAGGATGTTGGCAATGTCTGTGGGTTTGGTGTATTTTATTCATTTTGGACTAATTCTGAGCATATCTGGGAATTACCACCCAGGTTCCTAACATAACTAAAGAAAGCCTTGTGATTATCCTTAGTGTCCTGTGCAATTTTTCTCTCGAAGCTGGCCTTAGACAATTTTATGTGTGCCCATAGTTTTTTGCTAATACTGATCAGTGATGCCTTCCCTTTTTGGGATTTTGCTTTATCATTTAGTAGCTTCCTCCTTCTATTGTATAGTTTGTTTATGGCTGGCGTCCACCAGACAGGACATCTGCGTTTGGAGGATTGGGTCTTGGTTTTATTTGTGATCGCATGATCCATGCATTCCTGAAGGTGTTCATAGAATGCGTTTATAAAGGATTCTGCGGTCTGGGCCGTATTTTCCACAGGCCCGGGGGCTTTGAAGGATTCCACCTCAGTTTTGAGGAGTGTAAAATTTGCTTTAGAGAAGTTTTTCACTGTGGTTTTCTGGGCAGGGTGTGGGGTCGGGATGTGAATATCCAGTGAGATTAGTTCATGGTCTGATCTTACCAGTGAGGGATACACTTCTGGTCTGGAGCATAGAGTCCCCATGTTGGTGATGATCAGGTCCAGTATGTTTTCCCCTCTTGTGGGAGTGGTAACAAGTTGTTCCATAGCATTTGAGTTTATAAATTCTAGGAACCTTTGGGCTAGGGTGTTGGAACTAGAGTAATGCTCCCAGTCTATGTTTGGGTAGTTGAATTCGCTCGATATAATGGTGTTTGGAGAGACCTTCATATTTTCCAGTGTTCTCAGGAAGGCCAAGTGGGGTTCCTGGGTTTGGGAGGGTGGTCTGTAGCAGGCTATAAACTGGAAGGCAGTTTTACCCACTGTTAGTTGCACATGGATAGTCTCTGATGCTTCGTGCTTTGCCACCAACCTGGAGGTGTGGGTATCTTTGATGAATATCGATACTCCCCTCCTTTGTGGTTCGGTCCAAGTTTTGGGGCGAAAAGCATGGTATGAGGTATAACCTGGTGGTGCTGGGGTGCTCTCGGAGCCCTGAACCAGGTTTCTGTTACTGCACAGATATCGATGTTCTCCATGCTAAGGAGAGTTTCGAGTGCGTGCATCTTGAGGTTTAGACTTCTGGCGTTGAGTAGCATTACTCTTAGTTTCTTATCCCTTGTGATACCTATGGAGGTGGGTTTGTCTTTTGAGCCTTGCCTAAAAAAGGCACTATGGGGGTAGCAAGAGCCTTTGCCAATATCCGAAAGCCCAGGGTGACAGGTGCAAGCCGTCCCTAGCAAAGCATCGTGGCTTGTCGAGCATATCATCCCAAGCTGACAGGCATTGGATCCCCTTTGAATGACGCCAGTACTTAAGCCAATTGTTGAAATTGATCACCTTGTCTTCATATTGTGGCATCATTCTTGGTGAGGGTAAGATGCTACTCAAGGTCAGGGTCATACCGGCCTGGGCTACATGCTCAGAGAACTCCTTTATGTCTCTTTTCATGTAGTCCAGGGAGGTACATCTCAGGTCATTCACACCAGCATGGACAATGACTGAGTCATATTTGTACTTGCCTTGGAGTGACCTGAGTGCTTGTGTTATGTGGCGGATCCTAGCACCCGACAGGCTGCTCACCGTGACCCTCTCCTTGTTCAGCCTGGTGAGCGGGACGTCAGTGTGCCTGACGATAGAGTCACCTATTACAAGTGTATCAGGTGTGTTGTTTAGTCTTAAGGGCTGTGACTGTTTGGCACACTGGCTTTGTGAGATATGTGTTGCACGTGTTTTGTTTTGGGGTAGCGGCTGCTTGGGTGTCTGCTTTGGAGGTCTCTGCTGCTTTGGCAGATCTTTATTTAGAGCCTCCGAGTATGTTTTGTGTGATTATGTGTTTGGTTTGCTGTCGTGGTAGGTCTATGTGAGATTGGAATTGTAGTGAGTGTGGTTTCCTTCTCTTCCTGACTGGTTATGCCAGTACTGAGTTGAGAGAGCTTAGCCTCCAGTTTGGCTATATGGTTGCATCTCTCACATGTGTTGGAATTTGATGGGAGGAGGAGAGGGTTGTCTGTGTACATGAGGCAGTTGTAACATTGCCTCAAGATTCCCAGATTCACCAGCTAGACCAGAGGAGATTGACAACTGACCTTTGGACATGCTAGAATAATATTGGGAATTCCTTAATAATTGAAAACCAGGGCCAGTGGGGAGTGAGGATGTAGTGCTTTTAATTTTTAGTGCTGACTTATATAATTGCTTTAGTGAACAAGTGCCAGGTAACTTAAGTGCAATGTGTTACAGGTAACTTAAATGCAAAACGACAAACAGTAACTTTCTTTCAAGTGAAACAAGGAAATAAGTACTGTAAGCAATGCAGATATCACTAGTGATCCACAGAAGCTGAGAAGCGTATTAGGTGGAATTAGCGTTCCAGGAAATAACAAGTAAACAAACAACAAGCATATAAACAAAGCTATATTCAGCAGGCCTGGATCTAGTCTATGCTACAGCAAACAAGGTGTACCAATTTCAGTAAGATACAGTTCAAATGTCCAGGCACTATAAACCTTTAACCAGAAATTCCCAGCTCAGAAGGGCAGAGTCCAGCCTCTTCTCCCACAAGAGTGCAGACCACAAACCTTCTTAATGTAAAATAACTGTCCTGAAGCCCAAGTGCTTAAACCAGAACTAATACACTTTAAGAATAACAGACACTGGGCTCTCAATCAGCAGTTCCCAACTTAGAAGGATGAAAGCTACCTGTCCTGCCACCACAGTGCATGCCACAAACAACTGGTCTGAAGCCCAAGTGCTACTCTATTAGTGAGGACCAGATCCAGTATGTTTGTACTTCAATTCTGTACTTATTCCTGGTGAGTACAGCTGCCTTGTATAGGGTTTCTGTGAACAGTGTTTGATGATGGTATTTCTTGAGGGGAGGTTGAAAGTGAGCAAGGGGTAAAGTTAGAGATGAATTTGTCTGCCAGAATGTTTGCTATATCTTCTGGCTCAGTATAGGTGGCTCTATTAACAATGAGTTCTGCACACAATTATTTATTGCCTTTGAGTCTGTGGACATAGCTAAATAATGCCTTGTAGTTGACCTTGGCCCGAGAGACCAAATTAACCTCAAATTTAGCTTTGGTAGACTTTCTTTTTCCCCTTTACTGTTTGTTTAGTTTGATGAGAGTGTTTTTATCTTGCTGGGTGCTAAACCTCCTAATTTTTGCCATGATTTTCTTCACTCTGTTATAGAGCCTATTGATGTTGTGAGTCCACCAGGGTGGCTTATTTTTTTTTCATTTAATTCTGTACTTATTCCTGGTGAGTACAGCTGCCTTGTATAGGGTTTCTGTGAACAGTTCCACATAGGTAGCACTGTTCTCAGGGTTTATGGGGTCTTGAAATTTTGCCTGTTTATCACTCAATAGCAGGAGGTTAGCCATACAGTAGTTCCTGAAAATTCCAGGGTTAGCTGGGCTTCCAGGTTTTATTTTTACTTCAAAGGAGTACTCTACTCTATTAGTGAGGACCAGATCCAGTATGTTTGTACTTAGGTTGATGTACTGACAATCTGGTCCAGGGAGTTTGTTCTTAACGATTTCTGTGCCTGCATGTCTGCTGTTGTATATGATTCCCAGTTAATAGTGAGATAATTAAAGTCACCCATGAATATGGTATTGGGTTGGATAGTGACTGTTTTCATTAAGCTTAAATACATGTTATGGGTTTCCTCAGTCATAAAAGGAGACCTATAGCTTCCAAGAAAGTGGTATGGTATTTTTGCTTATGTGATTTGAGCATGGAGAAGCTCAAGTGCCTCATCCTATTTGACCAGCCAGCCTTAAGGTATATTTATTTGTGATGTAAATCAAGATGCCTCCACCTTTAGTCCCTTTCTGTGTGGTAGCTGTTCTAAATATGCAGAAGGCATTACAACCTTGCAATTGATTACAGTCTTCATAGATGGACAGATCGACAGATAGATAGATGGACAGATAAACAGATATATTATTCTTTTACTTCTCAAGTAACATCCTTTTTAATCCATCAGGTATTTTTCTGAAGAAGACTTCCAATCAAGTCATCACTTTTAACCTTTACTTTATGTTTACATTGTCTGTTAGTAATGCATTATTGTTTTATTTCTAGATCACACACTAAGCAGTACCTGACTCACTGTTACTCTAAGGTTCTTTGTGTACTACATTTCTTTACTGCAGCATTACTGAACAAATCTTCTGTCAGCTCCACTAGCTGAGGTAACATTTTGTTCATAATGTGCAGACTCTCATCCACTCTCTTCTTTTTTTCTGCTGATGTATTCCTTTTGCCTTGTGCATGTATATATTACATGCACTTTTTTCTCCCACTAAGCCCAAGTTTGTGCTATACTTTTTTCCACATTTCTTCACTTCCCTTCTCTTAACTATCCTTATGTTTTACAGGGGGAGATGTACATATTCAAAAATCAACTGAGAAACAAAAACAAACAGCATATGAAGAATCTGTAGGAGCAAAGGCAATGAAAGGTTTCTTTCCGCAGTTAAAGTCTGATGACCTAAATTTAAGTAACTGATGTAAAACTGCTATAAGTAAATTTCAGAGGAATGTGACAGTGGTTTGGAAACAAAGCTGCAACAGTAGCAGAAAACATGAAACATACGCATCACTGGAAAAGATAGTTCTTAAGTTTCCCATGTAATTAATGCATATAGCTGTGCATATCCGCCTTCACAAAAGGGCAAAAATGGGTGAATCAATTGAAGATGCTGTTGTTGTGTCTTTTGGCTTTTCCCGGTTAGGGGTCGCCACAGCGGAACTCCGGTCCGCTAATGATTGGCGGTAGATTTTTACGTGGCGAGTTGCCGGCCCTGACGCACAACCTTCAA